>NC_136600.1:7314734-7349734 GCF_910589615.1 Taurulus bubalis
AAACTGTCATTTATCCTCTCACCTCTGCGGATTGGGTCTGAAACCGTGGAGGAATGGTGGAGATGGAGTGAGCAGAGGGAAGCGGGGTGAATGAAGGATTATATAAAGAAGAAGCAGTACTTGACGGTAACTGGTTGAGATTAGTGCCTTAGGGGTACAGCAGTGGCTGTGATTTTGATACTGCGCCCCCAGCTAAACGCTGAAGGCCGCCTTGCCTAGAGGAGTCTGCCTTCACCCACAGGCAGTCAAAGATTGTTTTCTTACTAGCATCTCCTCTTCCCCCTCCCTCTCCTCCACCCCACAGACACCTGTCATCTCCAATGTCAAGACTCCACACAGAAAGGAAAAGACAACGCAAGGAATAAACAAAAGAAACATGCCTTTTTAAAGGCTCACTCTGCATACAGATCTGTGAGGGTGAGGCCGCGGCTTCACCTGCAGCAGCCCGAGCCGAGCGTACAAAGTCATGACAAACGCAGCTTTGCTGGCTATTTAGATGGAATGCAAATAATAAAACAACTATGTACTACTTATTCCTGCAAACGTATATGTACTATATACTACTCATTCATGCAAACTTACATGTACTATATACTACTCATTCCTGCAAACATACATGTACTATATACTACTCATTCATGCAAATGTATATGTACTATAAACTACTCATTCATGCAAACGTATATGTACTATATACTACTCATTCCTGCAAACATACATGTACTATATACTACTCATTCATGCAAACGTATATGTACTATATACTACTCATTCATGCAAACGTATATGTACTATATACTACTCATTCCTGCAAACATACATGTACTATATACTACTCATTCATGCAAATGTATATGTACTATATACTACTCATTCATGCAAACATACATGTACTATATACTACGCATTCATGCAAACGTACAAGTGAGGGTAATCAATTCCCAACAATAACATGTTTTGGAATGCCAACACTTTTGAGTCTGAATTTGCTACATACAATGTTTTTGATGGAACACAATAATTAGTTGCAACAAATAAAACAGGTTACATGAATAAAATGGTAAAGAAAATTAGTTCAATTCCAAGCAATGCTATCATTTCAAATCTGAATCCATGACAATATTCCTACATCACCACCCTCACAACACAATACAAATGTGCAAGATATAGAGAAAATATGGCGTATAGGTCTGATTAAGATGTGCAGAGCCTTATTTTCTCCATAATTTGCAATATTCCTGCATCTGAAGTGATTCCAAATGAAAAATACTAATCCAAAATGAGGCAATGACCTGCGGCTGACAATAGATCATTATTTGGTTTATGGGATGAATTAAGAAAAAGGTCACCAGAAATCATCAGTTTAGAGAGAGCATTGGGGATGCTTCAATTAGTCGGATAATCAAACTGAATTGCCATTTTATTTAAAAAAAGTCAAAGAAATGGTAATGAGTCTGGAAGCAGGCTATTTTAAATACTTTTTGTCTGGATTTTTGTTTTACTTTTGTTACCCCTCCCACATTAAGATAACAAAAACTACAAAATCTAATTTGAACTCACTCAGAAACATTTTCTTTTTATCAAATCAAGTGCGAACGACCTTTGCCGCCTTGAGAACACACCGCTACCTGAGAAGGAAGAAGCGCTGAAGCGATCCGGGTGTGAAGTGGCCTTTGTCGCCCGCGTAGTTAAGCAGACGTAAGAGATGACGTGACACTGGCAGCCCTGCCAGGCGGTGTTGTTGCAGCCAATGGGGGGCAGAGGACACAGCGGAGAGTAATGGCTGCTACATGCAATCAGCCTCACAGCCATAAAAACACTCTGCCACGTTTCACCTGCTCTGTTTTTCCTCTATATTAATTCCTTCTGTTTGTTTGTTTGTTTGTTTGTTTGTTTGTCGACCTTGCCGTGTCAGCTGACCTTCCTCCATCCAGGACCCTGAGGAGAGGGGAAGAAGAAAAGAAAAGAAAAAACAATGAGAAGGACGCTGACATTTCTGCACAGAGAAAGAACAAACACCACGTACAAAATGCCCCCCCCCACCCCAACTCCCCACAGACAAATTTACTCAAAAATACGTGTGTGTCTTGAACGTCCGAGGCTGTCCGGCTTGCGGCCACCATTGCCAAGGAAGTGTCACGGTGTCATGACAACTTCAGCGACTGCGGTGCGATGGGTGACCCTCGGCCGGCGGAGGGGGGGCGCTGAATCCTCCACCCAGCCCGGATCCTGACAGATGTCATATACCTCCTCCATGGGCACCTTCTGTTTCCTGTTCACCTTTCTCCATCCTGCAGCGTTAGGGCTCCTGTCTCCGCCTCGTCAAAGCACACACACACACACACACACACGCACACACGTGCACGCACACACACACACACACGCACACACACTAAGAGAGAGAGAAATAGACAGAGGGGAAGAGACATAAACTTAACTTGATTTTTAATGGCTGATGATCAGTCGATTACACCAAAATGAATGCAAAGATGATCCACCTGAATGAAATCCTTCAGAGAGCATTTAAACCGTCACATCGCACAAAATCCAGCAGTTCTGATGCTTTAAATCCTCCCTCATTGTCTGTTTGCGCTGACTATTTGTGCCTATTGTTTAAATACTGCCTGATTAACTTAAAAGGCAAACGTGCATCCTGGGCTCTCTGGCATTCGCATCGTCCCCTGTTATTTACCAAAGGCTTTTCTCTCTGAACAGTTGGTATTTTAGTCTTAGCACACCCCACTCAAAACCTGTTTGCACAGATTTTCCCAATCATCCTTCAGACCATAGTTTGACAGAAACACTTCAACAAAATGAGATTCTGCCTCGTTACATTGTCTTATGCCGTTGCATCAAAGGTGTCACCGTTCCACTCCGCGAAAAAACAAGTCTAACGAAACCAAAAAGCCTTATGATATTAGATTTCCATAAACCTTCTGCTGGCTGCGTCCTCGTAGGGATTGTATACCATCCACTCAAAATGCTCCCCGAGATGGAAATGTGCAGACTAAATCTGATCATGGTGCTAGATAATGTTCACTTCTCACTCCTGAAACACGGACTTGGGTAGGAAACGGAGGGGATCCTGTGACTAACCCATCAATCACGCTGACGTTGCGCTCGAGTGATGGATATTCTAATTTCCCCTTTATATACAGGTGCACAGGATGGATGGATGACGATTAATGGACGGGCAAGGCTGTTTCCACAAAACAAAGAGAGACGCGGCGCGGCTCGCGGCGCCACTTTGGAGGGCAGGGAGCCGCGTTTCACTGCGTTTTGAGGAAGGATACCTCACATTTGGGACTTGAATTCCCTGTAAACATGTGAAAACAAAGTATGCATGTTCAGGTGACAAAGGTGTTGCTAACACAACAATCGTCTTTCCCCTCTGCGGGGACCTGCAGCGAGCTCTGCAGTCACTTCCATGACAGCCTCGACACCCTCTCCTCACCTCATTTTCACACAACCTGTTTCTCGCTTTCTGTCAATGCTTTCACCTACGTAATTATTCCTTAACTTTCACCCCACCTCAGAATGCGTGCACCGTGATTTATTTTTTTAAATAAAGATACAATCCTCCTCCCACGCGGCGTGCTTATCTATCAAACTCTTCAAAGTCGGACTTGTGCCAAACATCCTTTTGATGGAATCTTCTGACGTATCGGCGCTGCAGGCTCGAATCTCTGAAGATGTCTCCTCACTAATCTCTTATCCTTTCTTTTTAAGCAAAACTGTCTCTCCATGTTAAGCTTTTGAGCAAACACCTCTTTCATATCGGCCCCTCTGTTTAACCGGTTGAGGTTAAATGGAGGTTAAATGGTTTCACCCCACTAATTGGCCAAAGTCGTCACTGACACGGAGGCAAACAAACTTGAGAAAGTGGGAAAAGGACACAAACGTGAGTTAACTAAATCGAGAAATAGATTCTTGATTCTTTATGTTTTCGACTCAATGTCTTGTTGAAAGATATCTTATTTCATGCAGCTAAAAGGCAAGAGTCAGTAGGTTTTTCCTGCAATTATAGGACAAACATATTCCGTGTGAATTTTCCTCATATCAGCTGATTTACTGGGACTATTTTGCACGGACCGCTTGTTCTTTTTTGTTGGACATCGGTTGCAAACTATTTCCCCTGTGATTTCCAGTTTCTCCCTTCACAGCTGACATTGAACATGGGCATTCATAAACCATCCGGCGCCCGAGACTTTCCACGAGACTCAACAATCCAGCCTGAGATCTCTCTTCCGCCTCTGTCCTTCTCCCTCTCTCTCCCCCGTCTCACTTTATCGCTCGCTCTCCCTCCCTCCCTCCCTGTCCAAAGCTGTCCTCCCAGCCATCTGTCATGTGATGTTTATGGGCCCTTTTGCTTTTGTGTCCTGATGACCACTGTCACAGAGAGCTACCCATTACCGATGCGGCCTGATGAACGATGTTACCCAGACGCATTGCTGACACCCCTGTGTCCTTGGCCGCAGAGACGCTGCCTCGCTAGCCGGCTCAGGCCAGTAAAAAATAAGGACAGGGGGGACCTGGGGGAGCTGGACTGAGGACCTGTCCGTCATCCTGCCGACAGGATGCTCATATCTCCCCTCCCTCCCTTTCCTCCCGCCGCCGTCTCCTCTTTATCCAGCCAATGGAAATATGAGGCTGGTCAGCATGGCAATGGCGATGATGTTGTCATTAATCCTGAGGTAGTGAATAGTGCCCTTGCCTTTCACCTGAATATATATCTACATCTGAACAGACACAGTGAGGGACCCTCGCTCCCCTCCAGAGGCTACAGAAGGTGCCCTAAGGGGTTAATGTAGGTAGAACGAGATGATGAATGTTGTCGAGTGAGATTTTATCTGTCAAATAGAAATGGTAGTGCTCGTTTTGATCTTTTATTCAATACGTTTGCAGCCAGTGCAGCGAGCCAGAATAAAGTTTTATTATACTGTGTTGATAGTGGTAAATATAAACTGTTCAATATGTTTTTTGTTGTTGTTGTTGCATGCTGTCAAATCATGCTTTTAAATCGGTGCATATTTGGGTTGCCCTTGAATTTGTCCACATATACCTGCAGGTTATCATCTGTCAAATATCGGCAGTTACAACGGTTTGATTTACATGAATGTTTTCTATAGGACGGTTTCTGTGCTCTGCGGGTCAAAAGGTGTCCAGATGTCTCCGTAAAAATCATATAACCATTGTTTTATTAGCATCTAAATTACTATTTTTCTTAATCACACACGGAAACCCCACTCAGAAACATTTGAGGAGTTGTGAGATTAACGGCCAAATTACTATTTCCTCCCACTTTTCTGTAATCTTTGCCCGCGCTTGTAAAATTGATTATTTAATCTCTAAAGATTATCTAAAGAAAATGTCAAAAGGGTTGAGAACCTCTGACCTAGAAGTCAGTTTTCAACCAAATCCAGCCTGTTTTTTAACATACACGTCTGTGCTTCAGTGTTGACTAACTCACTTCAATACATCATAAAGATCAACCTTCTGCAAGGCTCCTGGTTTGGACGGTGGATTCGAAGGAACAACACAGGTGGTTCTAGCAGAGGAAAACAACAGAAAAGATCATCTCCTCACAACAGTGTAACATAATGTGAACAATCTGCTGGACTAAATAAAAATCCCATTTAATCAGCGAGGCCTTCTCTCCCCCTCCCTCCCTCTGTCTCCGTCTCTCTATGAACATCTTTACTGGCCAGTGAAGCCGCTGATGAATTCTTAAGCAGATCACACTGATAATTGTATTTCATAACTGTCAGTTGTGCGAAGGCTGCCAGTGTGCCCAGGAGCTATTTGTGTCTCGGCGTGTCCTCCACACACCTTCCTCCCCCACTCCGTCCAACCCCCCAATCACCAAGGATGTGCTTACTGTCTCCGGCCCCGAATTACTCAATCAGGAGGACACATTTACGGATGACACCTTTATTACAATTAATCAGGGGAACTTGATTAAGAAAGTTATTCCTCCCCTTCATTGAGACTTACACAAGTGGCTCAGCTGCATATTGTAATTTATGTCCCACTGAGCTCTCGCGCCGCTGATAGACAGAATAGCCGACAGATTGCCAGCCATACTGAGACACATGTGGGCGCGCGTGTGTGTGTGTGTGTGTGCAACCCCCGCGCACATGGACATATCCAGAAACACATGCACAGCCACAAACAAACACATTCCGCTATCATTCTGTCATGCACGGCTCAGGTTTCGCAAACAGTTTAATAAATGACTTTAATTGGCTGTAGAGATGTGTTCGCTAAAAGAGGTTTGAATATTCCATTTCCCTTTCTTCTTGTCTCTGTCTTTAACACACACACACACACACACACACACACACACACTCCTGAATGAAGCCATCTCTTTACCTTTACTCACAGTTCCTGGGTCTGCTGTGGCTAATTAGTGGAGTGGGGTTTTAGGTTTGGTAATTAGGCGGAGGGAGGAGTGACGGGGGCTCGGGGAGTTGGGGAGTTGAGGGGGTCTGACTGACTTGCACAGAAAGGAACTGGACTGTCTGGATCCTTGGCAGCGCCAAGCAGCCAGGCAGCGTCCCTCAGGCGCCCGGAGCTAGACTACCATCCCGCAATATGAGGGTGATGTCTTTGTTATGTGCCACATGTTCCGGCGATGGGAAACTGTGAAAAGAGAGGGTTTAAGTAAAAAGAGAGACAGAGAGACCTTTGAGAGTTCCACTTCCCTTGAATGTCAACGTGCAACAATGAAATCCAGCTCCTTGTCTTGGACTCGGATTGAATAGTCAAATGGATTGGAAGCAATGAAAAGTTGTGCTTTTTTTGCTTTAAAAAACAGCAATATATAGTAAAAAAAAAAAAAGACAATTGCGGCACAATGCAAATGCTAAAACATAGTGTGACCGTGACACAAATAGAGGAGTCATGAAGTCAACAATACGCGTCTTTAGTGTGCTAACATTAGCCAGCATAAGCAGCAAATCCCCCGAGTGTGTCGACACGAAGGGTATGATTTAATTCAGATTCAACTTTGCGTTTGTGTGCGAGGACGAATTTGTTATTTCTTCCTTCAAAAGTTGCGTCGTCTCACTTTAAACAATATCAGCAACTCTCAAACAAGTATCACTGATCCGTCGCCAATTATAAAGTTGCATTGACTTTAACAGCCATTCATAAAAAAAATGTAATAATGCACATCCACAATTCCACCCATTCCTAATCATTTACACCATAAAAAAATGGTACATTTAGTGTACCCTCCATTATCTCCATCCTGAGGAGAAATACGACAGTAACCCTTAACTAAAAGGAGAGACGCTTAGCATAATTCCTCAAAAGAATTTTTTTTCCTCCCTTCAAAGTTTCACCATAAAGTCTGTGAACGCTTCTCTGGAAGACCTTCTCCATCTTTAATGTCTTGTTTACGCTTCGCAGTCGCTTCCATACGTTGCCAGTGAGCAGCCTTTCGACTTCAACACAATCCAATTAAATAAAGAGTGTCGTCTCTCCAGGTTCCTGTGTTCTCTAATTGGGGCTGTGACTGCTCACTAATCAGCGGAGGTACAGGTAGGCCCTGGAGGACGGCGAGACGAGGCCTCTCCTGTGAAATTGAAGAGATGCTAAACCCGGGCTCCTCCTTTGCCGCGCGACACACACACACACACACACACACACACGCGGTGCTCGAGCGCGCAAACGTCATCTAAGCATCCTCGCTCGTGCATTACGCCCGACCGAGCAGTGGCGTAACAGAAGGGTGCGTGCTCTGATTTTAACGATTAGCATTTGTTCTGCTAGCGAGACAAACACAATGTTAGTTTCATTTCTTCCTTAATTGTGATATTCATTAAATTCACACCAAGTCGCTCCGACTCAAAATCATCTGCTGGCATGCATTTTTAATGCCGTGCGTCGGGCTAAAGGTCGTGGTTATGTGCTAAAAATGTACAAAACCTCTATCTGAGTGAGGCCACCTTTTATATTGTAGCTTTTGATCAGACTGAGCTGAAAGGAGATCTAACTAAAGAAAAGACGTGACCTCTGAGGATTCAGTACCGTGTTTAGTCAGTTCAATGATGGACATAAAGGACTATTTGTAATTTTAACAAAACCATTCTTACGAACACACACTTTGTGAACGCAAACAGGAGAGATTTGATGGGGAAATGGAATTAAATCTATTGAAAAGTGAGAAGAATTAATGTCCAGAGGTGCTTTTCCAAATGGATCAATTTTATGTTGATGTGTTTAAGGTATAGTCGTAAATGTGATTTGAATTTTTTCAATTTTTGGAGTGGGTGGTTAACACATCTCAAACCTTTTTTTATTTGGAAACAACCCCTACTTTTTTTTTTTCAAACCTCAGTGTGTATGTGAAAGATCTTCAGGCCTAAACATCAGTCATCACAGGAAGTGAATGGGAGTCTTTGTCGACTTCCTACACCGTGGATGCAAACCGGCTCGCTGCGTCTCTGCTTTCCTGCGCCGTCTGTTGAAGGTAGCAGCTTTGCATGCTGGGGTCACACCTGTAACGCATTTCACACTGGGTTATATTTTTGAGTGGCCACCTGGATGAGGAAATAACATGTTCACAGTGCATGAACACTGCAGCCCTCACTGCCAGGTAGGAACAGGTGTTTGTTTTAGGCTACATTCAGCACATTCACACAACATGGACCGCTGCATCATACAGCACCTTCTTTTGAAGAAATCCTGGAAACATTTCACCTATTGAGGCTTTTACTGTTGTAGGAAACACTGTTTTTTTTTCTCCCCGAGTCTTTTGTTACATGATGATAATCTTTGGGTTTTATGTAGAAATGATCCATCATGTGACTAAACGTCCGAGCATATGTCGTGCTGCTTTGTTTCTTGTACTCAAAACTAAATTAAACACAAAAGAAAAATATAAATGGAAATGAAAAAAATAAAAATGTCAAAGGGCATTTCACAATGCATTCACTATACGTGATTTTTCTTTACTTGCGGTGTGGAAACCTAATGGCATTTTCTAGTGCAACTTCTGGTGAGTGGAACTTTTTTTTATTTTTTATTATTATGTGCAGCTTCGGGACATGTGAATGAAAAGATTGATTGTGTGAATTCCGTTTCTGTCAGCCACAAACAGGCGATGAAATACCAAGCACACCTGGAGCAGCACTCACTCTTGACAAGCACACACCAATGTAAGCCCCTATTAGAAAAACAATGAAGTCTATCATAAAACATTTATGGTAGATAAAGTGCCTGAGAGTGCTAAAAGCAAGCCCATTATGGCAGCTGGTCTAAATTAATTTTGGAGGTGGACTCATACCAGACGGTGGGCGCACAATTTAAGAAACACTGTAAAAAATATTTTCCGGATGAGTGTGCCGTGTTGTTGTTTTTTAGCAGAATATTTGTGCAATAAGATCATCAATGCATGTCATTAGTACATTTTCAGATTTATTTTAGACTAATTTAAGTCTTGGAACAAACTGCTTTGTTTCCAAACCCAGAATAGCAGAAAATAAAAGTTGCTCATTTTGTTTATTTGTGAAAGCATTGTGTAGATTAATTTATAGTTGTATCAATCATAGTACAAAAATAAATCAATCAATCAATTAAAAAAATGTAAAGCCCTACAGTTATTTATTTTTCAATCATTTGAGTTCAAGTATGATTCTAGTAAAATCAGAGCTTATTGCTAACGGGGATTGGTGCCACTTCCACCACCACCTTGCCCAGGTTTTTCCCAGCATACATGTAGTCCACCGCCCGGAAGACTGACTCCAACCCTACAAACCTCCCCTCCTGTGCCAAATCCCCACAATCCACCTCACACACCAGCTTCCCTTTGGCCAACATCTGCATCATGCTACCTAGAGCCTCCTTGTAGTCGCTGACAAAGTGGGGCAGGAAGAAACCCTGGATGCTTGCCGACTTCTGCAGCAGCTTGGCCGGTAGCGTTCCCCCGCTAAAAGCCGGGATCCCTGATGCCGTCTGGTACCCCGAGATGAAGCCGATGACAATCAGCCGGCCCTTGTTGGCCAAACTCTTCACCGCCACTTCAAAGACGCTGCCTCCGACGGACTCGTACACCACGTCGATGCCTCGCGGGTACTCTTTCCTCAGCGTCGTCGCCAAGTCCTCGGCGGTGTAGTTGATCGGCCTGTCGCAGCCGATGGATTTAAGGAAGCCGGCCTTCTCGTCGGACGAACAGGTCCCGATCACGTGACAGCCGGCCTGTTTGGCAAACTGCACGGCGAACTGTCCCGTCCCACCCGCCGCCGCCGTGACCAGGACCGTCTCGCCTTTGGCCAGGTTGCCCAGACGTTTCAGGGCGATGTAGGCCGTGGCGCCGCTGACCAGCAGGGTGAGGAACTCTGGCTTCGCCGCGGGGACCGGCACGCTCTCCTTGGCTGGCACCACCGTGTACTCGGCAAACGCGCCGCTGCCAAAGTAGGCCACGGTGTCCCCGACGGTGTAGCGGGAGCTGGCGCTGAGGCCGAGGCCGACGACCTCACCGATGCCCTCGAAACCGGCGTCGAAGGGGGGCTTCACCGAGGGGTCGTAGCGGCCCGCCGAGTAATTGATGTCAGAGGCGTTGATTCCTGCAAAACTGGGACACAAACACACAATAACTGTGGGTTAAAGAAAATTAAAGTTCGGCGATGAAGTAGTGAACAAAATGCATATATACGTAACATTCGATGTGGTCATTATTGTGCTTTTCCCCCCTGAATTCTGTCTGAAGGTCAAGACTTCAGCTTCCTTCTCCAGACATGTCTGCACAGGGCACAAACACTCTGGTTTGTTTTGGCAATGATTCCCTTTTCTCTGGAAGAGAACGGCCCTGCGCTGACAGGGAAAGGCTTGTATCACAAAACACATCGCATGATGTCATGATTCATTGTCTTCAGAGACACCCACAACAAACTGCACTTTTTAAAATCTTAGATAGTCGCTTCTTGCCTCGACACGGAGACGGCTGTTTTCATCTTACTTTGGAAACATGTTGGAAACAAATATGTGAGAAAGGAATGTATAAATAAATCATTTACTGTCTTTTAGAGCGGCACGCATGCTGTGCCTCATTACTGTGCATGTCACACGTGTACTTTGAGCTCGCAGATAATGCTTCTGTGGTTTATAGATGGGTCACGGTGACATAAGACACCTTGATTTGACTGCGTTACATCTTTAGAATCGGTTCTCTCTCAGGGAAATGTGCCATCATCAAAAGGTACAACTATTTCAATGTACACAGGTCTAATTTAAAATACTGAGTTTAAACAAATTCAAATGAAATGATATTTGTGGGAATAATGTCTCTCACGTAAACCTCTGAAAAACCTTTTTGTAGTAACGACGACAAAATCAGACAAAGTACAGCGAACTTAAACATTATCGATGTGTTATTGGCACGCACACGCTGCACTGGAAAACACTAAATGAAATGTTGAAACACACACACACACACACACACACACACACACACAATGTTGCAAAGTGTGCTTCAAAGTTCCATTTCTTACTCATGATTTAATCACTGCAGTCATGTTATTTTCATTGATCAATTCCTCATGCCGATATTCATCATTCAACACTTCTACATGCATGAAGACTGCGGCGGTGGTGTGTAATACGGGATACGTGGTTCTCGATTTGCACTAGTCCACAAACAGAAAAACATATTTGCTGTTCATTAAATCATCTCCACTGTTCCCATGACTGCGAATGCCTCAGTATCACAGACAATAATGGTCAAAGGCCTCAGTTCACACACAAAACGATCTGACTTGCAAGGCGGTGAGAAACTAATCATGTATATATTTCATTGCCAGTAAATACCACAATAAACCCTGAGGGGCATTTGTACGAGACTAATACAAACTGTAACATCAGATTAGGCGTACAAACAGTTGGTAATGTAGTAGTAAATCAAAATTAAGGGAAGGTATCACCTCCGGCTGGAATCAGTACAATGAACCAGGAATGCTGCTCTTTCCCTCCCAAAAAATAGCATTAATTTATGCCTTTTCCACCTGACGTGAGCAAGTCTACTTTAATACTATTTATGTAACAGTCACGACTACTGTCAGGCTCCAAGGAGGCATGGACACGGACCTCAGGTGGGTTCACTTCTCCCAGAACCCAGAAATACACCTCTGGGTTCTGCTGCTGCTGCCAATCAGAGAAATGATGCTGCAATTCCTGCGTCATGTAACACTGCATCTCCTTCTCCATCATCTGGGTCTGAACCCCCCCCCCCCCCCCCCCAACACACACACACACCACCCTCCCTAAATGAGTTTCTGTTTGGTGACGTAGTGAGACAGGAGGAGAGAGAGAGAGAGAGAGAGTAGTAGGAGAGAGAGATGCCGAGATGGATTGATAGACAAATGCAGAGAGGGGCGGAACTTGGAAATACAGTACAGCGCTTATCCCTCACGTCTTATTTTTTGCCCTCTCGTGATGGTGATGATGATGATGATGATGATCGCAGGTGCTGGACATGGGTGAACCAAGGTAAGCGGGAGCCTTTTGTACAACTTCTCAACATCAGCCGACTGTGATGGATCGACATCCAGTGCTGATCCACTAATAGACCCGTGATACGTTGCGGGTCACCTATTGCTATTCCGAGCGCGCGGAGAGGGAGAGAGAAAGACGGAGAGGAAACACTTAGTGTCGCTCCTCTGCCCACCTTTCATAAACAACAACTTACCGATTTCTGACGAGCAAGTCCGCGTCCCCGGGGGTCGGAACCGCGACGGTTTGCGCCGACACGGCCTCCCTGAAATTGGGACTGAGCTTGCTCACGACCAGCTTTCTCATGCTGCTCGGTATGGAGGATCCTTTGAAATCCATGAAGTGCGCCGAGTAGGACATGTCTATGACGAAGCGCCGCGCGACCGGGTGAACTCCAGAAAGTGCGTTGGTGCCTCCGCGGACCACCGATATCGCTCTGCGGCCGTTTCTCGCCAGCAGCGAGCGGGACATGGCTGCGCAGTGTGACAAAGTTCACGGGCAACTTGACGTCGGCTACGTTTCGTGGCGGCAATAAGCCCCGGCTGCCATTAGCCTGCGCTGTGGGCTTCTCTCTCTCTTTCTTTCTTTCTTTCTCCCCCCCAACCCTCCTCCTCCTCCTCCCCCCTCCCCGTGCAGACCGGGGACCGGGCTGAACCGTGCAAAAAAACAACAACAACAACAACCGCGCTTTCAAAAACAGAAAGAGAAACCGCTGCAGTTTGTGAAATCGCGTATTTCGGGTGAAAACGTCGCCGCGGCGCAGCCTGCGAAGGTAACGCGCAGCGGCGGCGCCGCAGACTTGTTGTGGGAGTCCCGCCCCTTCCCGGACACCAGCACTCACTTCCTACTAAGGTGAAACAAATCAATCCTCGTCTCCCGAACGTGTCACCCCCACGCCGAGAAAACCGACACCGACCCCCGCGCGAAGCTCCCTCAAACACCCACACATACATATAACCATACTACACACGGCGGGCTGTGCGGCTGCGCTCCCATTTATTTAATTTAAAAAAAAAATATATATATATATATATATATTCGGAGGGTGGGGGGCTGCCGAAACGTGTGTGTGTGCCCACATGTACACCTGTAACCAAAGCCTGTACGGGCGGTCCGGGAGGGTGCTGTTTGCATACCCCTCCGCCCGGTACGTTTCACGGAGAGTGCGTGGCCACCTATTGGCATCTGTCATTCCGTGAAAGCGTATTTTATTCAAAGCAACTACCAGAGCGTTGAGCCCAAACAACCCCCCAGCACCTAACTCGTGTCAGTGCCTTAAAATAATGGCATTTAAGTCGCAACAGCTTCGTAGTTGGCGGACTACTTGTTGTGTTTTGCGATGCGTGTTTCTATAAGTTTGGTTTTAGTTTACCCCACCACCCCCCTCCTGATAAGTTCCGGAAAGATCCGTTCCTTTGTCGGAGTCTTTTTGTAAAGCAAAGAGAGGGAGAGAGAGAGAGAGAGAGAGAGAGAGAGAGAGAGAGAGAGAGAGAGAGAGAGAGAGAGAGAGAGAGAGAGAGAGAGAGAGAGAGAGGAAAACAAGACAATTAAAAAGATTGACAGGTAGGCTCCTCTGTCAGGGGTGACGCTTGTGGAGAGGGGAGGAGTAAAAATGTAGCAGGAAAAGCAACTCGATGCGTCTGTCTATCAGTTGAGACTGTCTGAAACAGCTTCTGGATCCACCGCGTTTCCATTTTTTTCCTTATTTCTTTTCGGGAGACCTCGGATCACTGACTGGAGTCCCCCACCACCACTACACCTCCTCCTCCTCCTCTCTCTTTTTTTGTGCTCTTTTAAGAGACAAATATTTTAGTCCATGTCGATCTGATCTGCTGTTGGCGAAGCTTGGATGCGCCTGCGTCTTGTTTGTTTCCCCTCTCTCTCTCTCTCTCGCTCTCTCAAGTGATATCCTCTCCACCGCATCAGCCACCCCTCCAAAAAAAAAGCGATTGTGTCTAAGATGCGATGAGATGAGCGGTGGGAATTATTTCCACGACTCCTAAAACGTAAGTAATAGAGAAATCCTGCTCGTCTCATTTAGAATTATTGTTATTTTGGAAAGAGGCAAAGGAGGGGAGGGGAGGGAAAAAAAGTCTCCGCCGGACTGGTGAGGCTGGATCCGGGCTGAGGTGGCGTGGTGGTGACGGGACTGACATTAACCCATCTAATGCCTGTTTTGTCTCTCCCCCTCTCTTCCCCTTTCTCTCTTCCAGGTCTCTGGCAGAAGAAGAGAAGGAAACGCAAGGATACATTACTTATCAGAGCTGTGCGCTGCGCTCACACGGGACGTATTTGTTTTGTTACCGCCAGAGTTTATTTATTTTTTAGTTCTGGTGTGCGTAAAAGGCGCAGCAAAGTATCGTCCCCCCCGCTCCAAACAGCACTGGAGATTAGCGAGATTTTTTTTTCTTCCAGGGGGAGTGAACTGAAAACTTGGGTTTCAAGGTGCTTTCTCGCTGCAGCTTTCTTCTTCTTCTTTTTTCCCAACCCGTGCCACGAGAGACATGACGGAAGATGATCTTTGATGGACATGAAGGTGTCAGGAGCTGGCCGAATCCTTTTGTAATTTGTTCTGCTTATTATTCTCGAAGCCGAACAAGCTGTTAAATCCCCAAACCAACACAAAAAAAAGAGCAAGCAGTTTGAAAAAAAGAAGACATTTTTTTTCCTCCCGGCTCCGAGATAAAAAAAAAACAACCTCCCCCCGAGAAACGGGATGATTTTCCAAAACTGACAGACTTGATTTGTTTGTAATCCCTGCATGAGAAGCACCGTGGAGAGCGACGGTCACTATGCCGAGGAGAAAGCAGCAAGATCCGCGGCGATCAGCAGGTATAACCCGCCCCTTCATAACGACCATTTCCCACCACAGTAGCCAGCTCCTTCTTATTCACAAGTGTGCCAAATGAAAATGTCTCCTTCCACGCCACATTGTTTGGTTGCGCATGCATGCTGAGATTAATTTCCCCTATGTTTGAAATTGTATTTGCTGTGTTAAATAACACAGCGCGCGACTCAACCCCATGACCCCCCACGGTTGTGTTTTAAAAAAAATGACTTAATTGCGCGCAAATCGGCGCAAATGGCACTCTGGTTGTTGTTTTTACGTATTAATCCTCCTTTGCCAGGAAAGTTCTCCCAAGAATGTTCAGATAAACTAAATGGCATGTTATGGGGGATAAAAGGGAGCTTTTGAGGTTCAAGAGTGAGCAATGATGAATAATTGACTGGGAAAGAAGGGGGAGACAACTGGTGAGAGCCGTTTTTTCCCCCCTCTTTCTTTCTGTTTTATTAGAGGATTGCCATCCTTGATTTGATGCGTGATTGATCGCCTGTCACGTGACCGTCTTTGATCTATTCATCCCTGATAAACATCAATAAATCCTTCCTGGAAGACAAGCATGCCTCTGGTAGGTTTAGCCATGTCTCCATACACACAACCCTCCTGTTGTCTCAGCCGGAAACTGGAATAAGCACCAAAAGTTGCACATTATGGTGGAAAATCACCTTGTTTATTTTTTTTAGTGAAGGTACTAAAATTAGATGAAAGGACTGTGTGCTTATTGGATAGATCACTGGAAAAATCGCCCCAAACACTCTTATTTTTTAGATTTGAAAAAATAATGTATCAGGTGTTTTGAGTGTGCATCCCCCCCCCCTATATCCCACAATTTCACCCCCACATTCACTGTAAGAATCAGTCCAGTAATGAAATCAATATCCACTGCTAGAGGGGAGTATAATATTTGCAATGTGACCAACTGATAAAACCAGGTCTTGGCAGAGGACCGACAAGGTTGACTTCTAGTGGTTTGGATTTGGACTCCCCCTTTCTCCTCTCGTCTCCCTGCAGCCTTTAAACAAATGTAAATGAGTGACAGGGGTTTCTACCTCTGTGCTAATGAGGCCGGGCCTTTGAAGTTAGGCATTAACAACTGGGGTGAACAAAAGACAGTTACAGAATTTTAAAGAGATTTTGAAATATGAGGTGCAAAGCGGGTCGAACAGGAGGGCCAGACGACAAAGACTTTGAACTCAGCAGGTTTTATCATCTTAAGCAGGGAGCTGGTGGTGATGATGAGGAGGAGGAGGAGGATGAGAAGGAGTATAGACGGAGAACATTCAACCGGTGCTCGCTGTCGACTTCTTTCTTTCTCGCTCCCCATTCCCAGCAAAGCGCTTTCCAATACATTGTCGGACCTCCAGTGTGGAAAAAGAGGACGTAGATATGGAGCCTGGCTTTACTTTTTTGAGTGTGTGAGTTTCGTCTTGGCGTTTTTTTTGTGAAATAGCCCTCTGGGAAAAAGGTCGACCGTGGTGGGAGCAGAGCGACTCTTGTTTGGTTTCTGCATGTAGATGGAGGTGCTTTGAACCCTTCCTTTACTCATCACACACACACACACACACACACACACCATTGATCCATCAGACTATCCACTGAGTGCAGTGTGCTTCATGGGTTGTAATGGTCAATCACAGTTTGGCAGACGGCATGTTTTCCATTCTCCTATGAACATGACAGTCGGTCAGAGATAACGCCCTCCACCCCACGCTCCCAGTAGCAACAAATAACGAACACACACACACACACACACACACACACACACACACACACACACCCTGAGCATGATGCTCCACTGGGAGCTGGCACTGACCTGTGGCTTCCTCTCTGTGCTGCATGCTCAGGGAGGAAAATTGCTTGTGGTGGGACTGAGCTTGGAAATCAGAGCTCAGACAATTAAAACAATAGCAGACTTGTCTCGACAAGTTTCTTTTTTTTCTTCTCTCACCTTGTACCTTTTTTCTTTTGGGGAATATTGTTAATTATGTAATGGCTATTTTACTGTTTCAAGGCCAAATCTGGTGTAAAATATTTCACAGCATCAGAAATGTTGAAAGCCATAATTGTGGATGTATGTGTGTGTATATATATATATATATATATATATATATATATATATATATATATATATATATATATATATATACATATACACACACACACACACACACACACACACACATATGTGTATATATATATATATATATATATATATATATATATATATATATATACATATACACACACACATATATGTATATATATATATATATACATATATACACACACACACACACACACATATATATATATATATATATATATATATATATATATATATATATATATATATATATATATATGTTTAGTTTCACAATCAGTTGTACAAATTTTATTTATTTGATCAAACAATAATTTTCAAACACAATTATAGTACTATTATGAAGCTTCTGCGTTCATGTGGTGTTAAGTTCCACAGAAAATTGCCAAGACACAGGGATTTTTAAAATATTCTTTTATAATACATATGTCGCCGTCATTGTACTTCATAAAAACACATTCTCATGTTGTATTTAAGAATCCATGTTCAGGTATCCAAGTAGTGAAGCGGAAATAGAAAGAAAGCTGCATGAGAGAGTGAGTTTAAAGTCCACGTATATTTCCCTCACTCCTGTGTGCATTTTATTGTGCACAGATGTATGTTCCTGTGTGTGTTATTACACTTGTAGCCTCACCTCATCATTAAACGACTCGATTTAAGGGCGAGGGAGTTGGGTTGGACAGGAAGGAAGGCAGTCACAGTAAAAAGACAGAATGGAGTGACGTCGTCTTTCATCCGAGGCAGGCTCAGATAGCCTTACAGGAGGAAGACGAGGAGGAAGAGCAGAAAAGATAGTCACTCTTATTCCTGTGGAGCACGATGGTTAATTATAAGAAACGACGCGCCGCTTGTGTGTGGTGTGTGTGTGTGTGTGTGTGTGGATTGGGGGGGTAGGTTTGCTTCCCGTTGGCTTCATTAAAGAGAGCCCTAATTATCTGTGGAGCTGATGGATTTGTGACAGGCCCTAACGATTAATGCTGACAAATTCAGTAAGGTGTCAAGTCCGCAGCTGCCTTGATGTAATCAAGTTGATATTATACAGTCCCCATAGCCCCTAGTGCAGCACCAACTCAATTTGCCTGTGCAGGTGACAAATGGACTTTGCTACCTGACTAATCACGTCAAGGAGACAATGCCAGTTAATGACCTCAGCGAGCCTCCGCCCTCACCCCACCACTCTGCTAACCTTGTAATAAGGCGGCCAGACCAGCGACAGCACATCGCAAACCTTTCCCTCTGTCCTCTCATTCCTTCAATTACAGAGCTTCGTTTTGTTGTTGTTTGTTTGTTTGTTTTTGCGTCGAGCTAGCAGTGCATCCTCTTTAAACTTTCCTCGTGTGCTTTTTTTTCTTCTTTTTCTTCTTCTCTTCGGCTGGAATGCGAAGGGTGGAAATGTTTCAACTGTTGCGAGAGATTTATTTATTTTCTTATTAATGACACGGCTCGGGCCTGTTCTAACCACTTAATGTATCAGCGCTCCAAAGTAATCCCAGGGACCGTTTTTTAACCAATGTGGATGTTCAAGTTGAAGTTTTTACACTTTTGCATGTGTTGCAGCCCTGCTAGTAAATCACCGCCACATCATAATACGGTCTTGCCGTACTTTGGCTGCACATCCTCCCAACTCGGTGCTGCAGCCGCCTCGCTGAAGGCCTCCAGTTTATTTCCGAGCTGGAGAATCAGAGTGCCCAGGGATTAATGATTTTGCATGCCCGGGGTGGCTAAGATTACACAGCGACCTTTGTGCTCTTACTTGACGATGCTGTTATGTGATATTCTACCCTCAAAATAATCAGTATGCTGAGATTTATGTACCCGCACCCTCACCACCCTTCTGTCTACACCAGCGTCCTGAGGAGTGTGTAGCCTCTAGATGTGTTTTTCTTTTTTTACTTGTTGCCAGATTTGAATACCACCCTCCTTCCTGCAAATTAGAACAGTCTTGTTTTGATAAAAAAAAGAAAAAGAAAAAAAAGAGTTGATTTTCAGTAAAGGAACTAGTGTCTTTGACCTGAAAGTTGGAGCGGCTTCTAACTTCCGATGGCTTAAAGGCTCCACAGCTTCTGAGAAATGAGAAGTTTATGTTAGAATCCAGTGAAAAAAGTGTGAGAGAGAGAGAGAGAGAGTGTGAGAAAGTGTGAGGAGAGAGAGAGAGAGAGGGAGAGAGAGACAGAGAGACAGAGAGAGAGAGAGAGAGAAAGAGAGGGAGAGAGACACAGAAAGAGAGAGAGAGGAGGAGAGAGGAGAGAGAGAGAGAGAGAGAGAGAGAGAGAGAGAGAGAGAGAGGCTTAGCACTGACCGGTGTTAGTTTTCCTGGAATGAATAACTTGAACGAGTGTAACGGTAACCGCGCCACGTTAGTCATCCTCCTTAGCAGGGCCTGCCTTTTAGATCTTCTTCTCGGAGCGCCTAAACAACCTCCGTCATATCTGTTCCCCGCTCCCAATCAAAAAAAATAGGGGCACCAGACAGAGCAGGAACACATATTGATCCGCAGCGGACACTTTTTACCCCCCCCCCCCCCCCCTCCTCCCTCCCTTCAGTTGTGCTCTATAGGTTTCCTGGGCATTCCCTTAAGTGTGTGTGTGTGTATGTGTGTGAGTTTAGCGGTCGGACTCGGCTAGAGGTTGCTCTAATTGGAGCGGTGGTGTCGTTAGCAGGTGGCATCGATCGACCTCGTCGATAGCCACTTTTGCTCCCGCGCCACCCTCTGAAACTATTAGTTAAATTTACATCAGGGATTTGAGGCAGTCAAAGGTCAAACATGCTCAGCTCCCTTTTCTAATGCCTCGAGTCACCACAAGTGCCTGTGTGTGTGTGTGTGTGTGTGTGTGTGTGCTATTCGTTTCTTGCATCCGCTACGTATTGTATCCTCGCAAATCCTTCCATTCACATTTATAAAACGGCTTTAACATCAACATGAGAAGGTTTTTTATTTTAGGATTGATTATCAGTCAATAAAGAATATAATCAAATGGAAGGGATTAGCCAGGTTTCAACACCATGCGTTAAGCTTTTTCTGTTCACATAGATAAGGATATATTTCACACCATAACAATATTACCCCTCCTTGTCTCGTTCTCTTTCTTTCTTTCTTTCTTTCTTTCTTTCTTTCTTTCTTTCTTTCTTTCTGATTCTGTCCGGGGCATTCTCAACTAAAGCTGCCCTCAGGGCTCGCTGCTACCATCACTGGCAGTGTTTTGCCCTCGCTGCTCTTTACAGACACACACACACACACACACACACACACACACACACATACACACACACACACACACACACACACACACACACACACACACACACACACACACACACACACCTACACCTAATGCTTAAGTGCAGCCAGCACGTCTCTGTGGGAGGTCATAATGGAGGTGGCTTAGTATGATGGGAAATCATATCATTAAAGCAGCCAGATGTGCTTTGTTGCCTGCCTTGCAGCACATAAAAACAGCAGCAAGTCATGGGATCCAAAAAAAGAAGAAAAAAAGAAATCCAAGTCTGAGAAAATCAAGTCTGAAACAGATAGAAAGCAGCCCTCTGGGACTGGGCTGACAAGCAGTCTTACTCCTGACTGCCATAGAAAAACAATTTCCCCAAATAAAGAATTTTTGTTCTCATTTTTCAATGTTCCAGCAGCATAACAAACTGTTATTTATTTTTTTACTTACGTGAAATTGAGATTGGACTCAAAGCTTTGATGAACGGCGGTTATCAGCTCTTTGTTAAGTGTGCTTAATTACTATGTAATATGTGTGTTGTGCTGAGTAATTACATTTTGTTAAGGCTCCACACTGGAGATGTGAGGCTTAAGAGCTCATTAATGAAAAAAAATTCATATGTTGTTTTATTTTTTTCTTCTTTTTTTCTCTGGCACATAATTTGAGACATGAGGAAGATAAGAGGGGAAGCGTTCAAGAGAAGTAGTCAAGCAACATTTAAGGCCCAAAAATTGACATCTCAAATTTTCTTAAGTAAAGTATTACATTTGCCGAGGGTAAATTTGCTCTCTTGATCAGTGCCGTGCCTCCTCGAGAGGCTATGGGAAAGTCTGCGAGAGCCAAATTTAACATGTTACTTCTATCAATAAAAGATGAGCAATTACAGAATATTTTGTCTAATAAGTATTTGAATTCCTCGGCGCAGGAAAAAACAACAACATGTAGCTTACCCACTCATTACATCAGTTAGCAGGGGGAGTGAGAGGCAGCTCTTTGATGCCAACAAACAAACAAGACAAACGAGATGGGCCCACTACACAAGAGCAAAAGCCCTATCCAGGGACACCCAACCCCGCACTCCTCCCTCTCCTCCGTCTCCTCTTCCTCTACGCTTCTTTACCTCCCTCGCTCTCCGTCTCTTTCGCGTGCCTCTCATCTCTCCTCTCGTTTCTTGCTCTTTTCCCCTCTCCAGCATGTTTCTCATCTCACTTCTTCTCCTCTGGATAAATGCCCGTTCTTTGCCACTCAAATAGCAAAGAGAAAAGAGAGAGAAGAGATGGTGCTAGAGGAGGGGGATGGAGTGAAAAACGGGGATGAAAAAAAGAAGCTTTTTCCTTTTAAAACCTTTCTTTCCCCATGTCGGTTGTTCCTCATCAGACAAAGTTAGGTGGGGATCGTCAGGGAAATGAAAAGCTGAAAGGGAAACAAATGAGGGAGCGGGTGAAAGACTTTAAGTGTGCATTCTTTTTTTTTTGCTGCTATTTTGCCAAATACTTAATCACTTCAACATGGTTTGAATGTGCGGAGCGACGTAATGAAATAGATCTGTTTTGGCTTTGGCAATGGAGGACGATGGGAAGAGGGGATGCTCGATGATGGCAGCGGGCACCAATGTTTAGTCCAACAGCAGCATCGAAGAAGTCGGTGTTGGTAGGTGGGGGTCTATGTGGGTGGATGGATGGCAACATAGTGAGATGGTGTTGGGGCGGAGGTGGGCGGGGGGTTAGGACGGGTATTAGAGCTGACAGATGAACGGGACGATGGACAAATTCTCCTGCAACAGCTGTGACTGCCGCCATTATGCTGACAGGTGTCAATTAAGAATTACTGCCCGGCCGGCCGAATGCCCCTCCCAGCTCACACACGCGTCCCTGCATCCATACAAACCCTCCCACCCCCTTGTCCAGCTGTCGGCGTGCCAGTGAAATAACACTTTACCCTTGCCAGTGTTGTCAGAGGCCCTGCAGCCGCTTCTCTTCTCCCTTTTCAAACGGCGGCCGTTTGCAATAGCTCGGCGTATTAACGACACAGTGATGTGTGTCCGTAGGTGGATGGCTGGACTTTGTCCATATGTGGCCGTATGAACTGTGATCCACTGTTTGTATGTGGTCCTCCTGTCGGGTAACTAAACATGGCCAGAGAGACGCGATGACGCACGCATTGGACAATGCGGATTTAACTTCAGTACGAGACCCTTCCCCTCAGTTATACAGATTTCGATCAGTCAGCAATATGTTTTGCGCCACTCTCCAGGTTAAAAAGGCCCTTCGGGTGCTTTTGTACACAGTGTGTGTTCACCTTTTGCAAAAGCAGCGGCTGCAGAGTAATTGTGATTCCCTTGATCCTTTGTTACTCACGCTGCTGGCTAATACAGGGCCAGCTTTATTCCACATTGTAAAGTGGGGAGTTGAGGTCAATGACTGAGAAAATGAACAGTTGCCATTGCCCATCGCAAAGGCTCCCTTCCAGTAAACCTGCTGGCTTACAAACAAATTTTGGGGTCGGCAGGCTTCTGGCTTTACAGCGACGGGGAGAAAAAAAAAAGAGGATATTCATGGTATGTTCTCCATTTGACATATTTTCTCAATTTTTCGGGGGTTTAAATCAGTGCACTGGCATGCAGTTTAATTTCCCTTTAATTATTAGAACGTAATAGAACGCATCATGAGTGTGTGAGGCGACGATTCAGTTGGCAGAAGTGTGTGAGTAATAAAGAGGGAGGCATACTGTAAAGATTAGTTACATACCTTTAATTCTCCTTATACACCATATAATTTACCCTCGCATGCACACGCGTTTCTATGAATTTTAAAGTTATGATATGCTCATGTGCTACGCTGTTGACACTGTGTAGTCATTACTTGGTTTCTGTAATAAATGCTGTTTTTTCGGTGGCGGTGCAGAATAAACATGAGAAGCTTCAATCGGTAGGAAGGAGGAAGCAAAAACAGCAACGCGAAAAAAGCAACATGAGAGTGAGCGCAGAAGGCTCCCCAGGAATACACAGATGGATTTGCATGTTCACTTGGGAGTTACAGTTTTGGATTTCCTCCCTAGAAATCATTTGCCACAGAAAATAACCGGGGAAGATAATATCAGTGCTATTTCGCTTTATTTGCATTTCTCTTGTTTTAAATAAGCCAACCCCCTCAGAGTGAAATTCGGTTTGTTTTTCGGAGCTCCATTCTGCCTGCCATCACCTTTTTTTCTTCTTCTTCTTTTTTCTTCTTCTTTTACTTCTCAACCTCTCTCTCCCTCTTTCTCTATTTAATTCTTTCTCCAGGCCTAGCTCCTCTCTTCTGTCTCACACTGGCACCATACTGCTCCGAGCGATTATCAAACCTGAGAATATTTTCCATCCACATGCAAATCACCCACCATGCTCTCTTATCGTTTCTGCTCCCCCCCCCAGCCTGCCCAAACGGTTGTGTGTAATCAAAGTAAACGGCAGCTAAAGCTAAAAGGGAAACGCTCTTTGTGGAGATGGATGGAGGGATTAAATATTAACCGGATGCGGCTGACTTAAGGCAAGTGTTTTACATAGCTGCTCCCGCCGCGGATGCCGCGCATTGATCCCCTCACCCTGGCGCCTTTACTTGTTTGGCTGCCTGCCGTCAATTTTTCACCATCATTTCACTGGCCGGGCCTTTTTAGAACGGAGGGAGGGAGGGAGAGAGAGGCCAATGAACGGTTCAGCCATCCGCCACGGCCCCGCCCCTCCCCGTGCCTTTAACGGGGGCAGGTGAGATGGATGATAGCAATTTGAAATTTTGTTTGTGCGTGTGATCATGGAGATTGTTTTTGGTATTACCATGGTGTAACAATCCCAGTGATTAATTGAGGCGAATGCTCGACTAGGATCGGAGGAATTGGGGTAAATGGGTGGTTGCCGGTTCTCCACCTTCCTCCTCCTCCTCCTCCTCGACTCGTGAATGTTGTGTTTATCGGTTGACCTTGGAGTCCGACACTGCTGCCTTCTTACACACACATACAACAACACACTCCCAGGAGCCTGCCTCCACACACACACACACACACACACACACACACACACACACACACACACACTACACTGCCCCTCTTGTCATATCACTTCCATCGTACCTCGTTCTTCCCTCTCCTCCAGCTGTGACTAAAAGAGAAAATCAAACCGCTCACACCAAAAAGGAGACTAAACAAAAAACAAAATGGCTACAGTGGCGACACTGTTCATGTCGATGGACGTTAGCGGTGGGAATGCTCGTCCAGCGGCAGCGGCGCTGTGTGTCCTCAATGTGTTTGTTGTCTACATGTGTATAGCAATATCATGTGGGTCACAGAGGCAGCTTGTTAACAGGGGTGGGGGTGGGGGGAGCTCATACCAAGGGTGCCCCCCCAAACCTCTTTTATCCACACTCACATACACACAGTTGTTGCACTGGTGCTGTTGACAGCATTGTGAAGGCCTCCTGGCATTTATAAATGCAGTGTCGGTCCTGCATCAGGGCTCTAGCCTGCAGTCAGACATGGCCACCGCTCATCACTCACTCCTAATGAAGCCTTGTTTCCCCGCCCCCTTCCCCTCATGCCCCACCCCCACCCCGTATACTGGCCAGAGTGCACATCTGAAGGGGTCGGAGGCAGGTCGTGACCCCCAGGTGGTCGCAGTCCGGACTGCATCGCTGCCCCGCTTTGCGTGTTTTGGTTTGTTCTCTTCCTCTTCCTGCCATTTCAAACACACTCGAGCCGGTTACAGCGGCTATCAATGATTCGGTGCTGGGAGGTGCAAATAGCTTTTATTTATAATGTTGCATGGTATCAATTTGACAATTTTCACGCCACCAGAAATTCCAAATATTTTCTGTTTGAACCAGAATTATATGATACTAAAATGCTCTAAGCCAATAAGCCAATAATAATAGCAATGATATTAATAATACCACTAAAATATTGCCGCCTTGTTGTTCAATCCAAACAGAATGCTGCATCACTATTAAAAACAGTTAAAAGGGCATACCTTCGACAGTGTAGTGTAACACGACAAAATACACCTCTGGGTCATCTTTTAAATATTGGTGAGCACATGTTTTAATAGGTCTGACCGTACTCTTTCTTTTCCTCCTTTGTTCTTTGGATCCTCACCAACTTCTCCTTCCTTTTCATGCTATTTTCCTTTTTTCTCTGCTCCCTGTGTCTTTCTGTGTCTCTCACTCTTTTGCTCTCCTTTAGTCAAAGTAGCCCTGGTCCCCATAGCAACACATAGTGAACTCTTACTCATTAGTGTGTATGCAGCCCTGCTGAATGGCCTGAATCCGGTTCCTCATTCCTGTGATTTCATACCAACACATACATCACCTCCTCGTGGTTTTATCGGGCCGCACTGAGTAACCCGCCGGCGGTGATATTTGGACATTTGCTTGAATCCAAATCAATGTGTTTGTCTTATAGTGGCGAGTGCATTGTGTGTTTGTGTGTGTGTGTGTGTGTGTGTGTGTGTGTGTGTGTGATCACATAAAGATTGAGAGGCGACACTGGGAAACGTCCCTCCGTCACGCCTGACTCACGCTCGGCTGTTTTTTTTTGGCCGTTAAATCTCTAGAGCGCTGATAACAGGTCAGCCGTAGAGAGAGAGAAACGAGAGGGAGGAGGGGTGTGGAGAGAGAGAGAGAGGGAAAGAGGGAAAGAGGGAGAGGGTAGAGTGAGGAAGTGAGAGAACCAGGATACGATTAGAGGGAGTAAGAAAGTGTGTATGCAGAGGAAGGAAAAAAAGGGAAAGAGAGAGATTGGTCGTCTTCGTGCTGGCTCACCCATTGCGTGGGCGGCGCATGGAGTGGAGGGGTCAATGGGATGCCGTGATAGGCTAATCTGCCAGGAAGGGAGGGTTAGGGCAGGCCTCACGGGAGCAGCTCATTGGCTAGATTCATTTGCCCTGTGAAATAAAATCTCATTGCGTCTTATATTTATCTGCCTGCATCTGTACAGTATGTGCCTGCGTAAGTGTGTGTGTGTGTGCGTGTGTGGGGCATACTTTTCTTAGTTCATCCCAGTTCATGTGTGTGTGTGTGTGTGTGTGTGTGTGTGTGTGTGTGCCTGCCCTCCAGTCAGACACATGGATGACAGATGACCCAGTGGGAGACACCAGCCATCCTGCCCAACCGGAATCCTGCCCTCCCTACCTCCCCTCCACCTGTCCCCCCTCCACACACACACACACACACACACACACACACACACACACACACACACACATACACACACACACACACACACACACACACACACCTCCCCCTGCCTACTTTAAAAAGTGCATACTTTGTTTACTTCCTCTGCTTTTAGCCATAAATCCTGGATCCACCTCCAAGGTGGCGTTGCCCTCTTTTCCTCGGGTTACGGCTTTGTACACGATCATAATAGCTGCGTCACTGCGAGAGAGTGTGTGTGTGTGTGTGTGTGTGTGTGTGTGTGTGTGTGTGTGTGTACGGCAGAACAAACCAGCCGCAACCTGACTGCGTGCATGCCTGTCTATCGCTGTATGGGGTGGAGGAGGTGGGCGCTTACTGAACCAGAGGAAACCTAAATCCTCATATAAAAAGGCCCTGCACTCAGCCTGGGCCAAGGGAAGGAAGGAGGGAGGGAGAAAGAAGGGAAGAGAGAGGGAGACAGAAACGGGGGGGAGAGAGAGAGAGGGAGAGAGAAGGGAAAAAAGTTGATTTCCTTTTTCAGCAGAGCCATACATCACAGGGCCTCCCAGCTGCAGTGTCACAAGCTGACAGAATGACATGTGTCATTTATCAAAGGGGCCAGGCGGGGGCCTTGGGAAACGTGCACCACAAAGCCTGAGAGAGTTCATTCCAACGCTCAACCCTCCCTCCTTCCCTCCCTCGCTCCCTCCCTCATCTCTACTCCCTGCGCCCGCCCCCGCCGCTCACTCTCCTCCTCGTTTTCTCTCCTCCCGGCCCCCCCACCCCTCCGACCACCTCCACCCTCCCTGCTCACTTTGCCTGGTGCCAAAAAAAGGTCTCTGTAATGTTTTCTGTCTTCCTTGTACTCACACACAGCCGCCATGTGTGTGTGTGTGTGTGTGTGTGTGTGTGTGTGTGTGTGTGTGTGTTGCTGCATTGTGGGGGTTGCTCTACTGAATGCAGGTACTTGCTATACATGAAAGCCAAAGTCAGTGTGAGTTTTAAAGAAAATCTGAAAGAATAAATCACATTTAAGAAAGCATTTAAATCACTTCAAGCTAACAGTTCAACAACCTACGCAGAATGTCTTTCGACAGTCATTCATGAACTTATCAGCGAATGACGGTAAACATCTTACTTTAGTATGAACGTTTTGGTGCCTTTTTACTTGCCACTTGGATTAGTAAATTGACGTGTGTGTGTATGTGTGTGTGTGTGTGTGTGTGTGTGTGTGTGTGTGTGTGTGACGTGCTCCTCTTGGGTAATAGGTTGTCTTGCTGTTGCCAATCTGGTTAAAATGACTCTTAAATATCTATTATTATTGTATTGTAAAGTATAGTTGCTAGCACTCTCCCCTTATCATTCTTTACTTTGTTTGCTGCCACTTATATACATTTGATCTTCTAGTTGCCTGGAAACATTTATATACACACACACACACACACACACACACACACACACACACACACACACACACACACACACACACACACAGTCCATACCTGCTACTGAAGAGTTGTTTGACAGAGAGATTACAACTTTCCCGTCTGGTCGGGCCCCAGTCGGAGGTCTGCAGGGTCACGGCACTGAGCGCTCGGGGCCCGTTTAAGAACGCATTATGTTGCAGAACAGCTTGTACATAGGAGCGCCTGTTGTAACTGATGTGTCAGTTACAATGGCAAGCTGTGTCAGTCCAGTCGTGGCATGCCTATCGACAACTTTTAGTTTGAATGTCTTACCCCGCCGCACACACTCCATTTCCAGCTTCCTCTCATCCATCATCGGCTCACCTTTCATCTGAACCCCCTCATGCACCCCCATCATCGCCCCTGCTCGGGTTAACTCCATCCCAGCCACTCGCAGAATCAATAAACTATCTCACCTGGGTGCCCTTCCCTTCCTCCGCCGTGGCCAGATTAGACTTTAAGAACACTGTAATCTGCCTTTTGGCCTGTTTTTTTGTGGCAGTAAAGAAGGCCTCATTGCCATTTTTGTCCGCCTCATGGCGACATCTAATTTTGTAACGCTTTTACTCAAGAGCAAGTGCGACAAAATTAGAAGAGATCATGTAAAAATCTGCATGCATTTATTTTGTAAATCCTGTAATTCCAGACCAACGTGGTAGCCAACACTGCACATCTTATCACAGTGAATAAATACAAGTTTTATACCTTTTTTAAATTAAGTTAACACAAGCAGGTGTTGATGGCTACCCATATATGATGCAAGGACATTTCCACAAGTTAGGATTGATAGAAATCAATGTAGAAGGATATTGTTCTGAAGGCATGCGCAGGATTTTAAAGCCTCTTCTTTAAAACCTGTGCCTGAACGCTGGCTCACTTTGGCTTTCTAATGTCAGACTAAACAGAGCATGTCGCTACTTCTAGCAGTCAGCGCGGCTGAAAAACTTTGGGTGAATATCTCTGTTTAATAATTAAAAATCCAACTCGGGGCAGCACTAGGTGGCGAGCAGACAGAGATGGAGAGTGTGAGTGAGGGGGAGAGGAGGAGAACAAAAAAAGTAGTGGGGGAGCCCGCCTGACAGTATAATGTTTCCTTGCTTTGTCTGCGGGGGTTAAAAGACGTGGTACATCATTAAGAAGAATATTCAGTGGCTGTGTCACTGAGGGGTGACCCTTCTAACAGGTTCACGGGTAGTTCACTCTCGAACCCCCCACCCTCCTCTTCCTCCACAGCCCACTAAATACTTCCCCCTCCTCCGTGCACACGGCCATAGGTTTGAGTTCAGGGCGGAGAGTTTCAGTCACACAGTGGCCATTTTGATATCTTTGTTTTCCTCTTTTTTCCCCCCGTTGAGTAAATGCTCTTGAGCAGTAAAAGCTTTTCATTGATTGTAACGCGCGGCCAAGTTTAGCTCAAGCACAATGAAGCAAGCACATTCACACAGTCCTGCTACCGCTCCGAGGCACAATTTTGGCACCTCGGCAGCAACTCGGCTCACGCTGATGCTCGACGTACATTCAACAGTGTTCATGGGGAGCTGGAGAATGAGAGAAGTAGAGCTCTGGGATGCAGAGAAACTGGACTCTATTTCTTCCCACCTCTCCCATTCAGCTCCTCTTTGTCTGTGTGCACCTCCCTCCTCTCGCGCGAGTGTGTGTCAGGGAGGTGGGGTGGGGGGGAAGACGGCCCCTTTTCATTTGTCTTCATAAGCCTCATTTATTTTTGTGGCCAGATGTGAGCTGACAGACATCACTCAGTGCTCCCCACCCGACAACTCCCCTTCTTCCTTCCGTCGGCACCCTTGAGCCCCTCTCTCCCCCCCGTACGCCACCCTACTAGGAGGTCAGGCGAGCACCCCTCTACCCCCCACCACCCCTAACCCCCCTCTACCCCCAGCGTCAGCATTACAGAAGATGGATGTGTCTTTAAAGCAGAGATTGATTGTGGATATCAGAGTTATGGCGCCATTCATCACAGGCGATATTATTCAGACGAGCGGGATTGAACAAGGAGGTGGGACTCCTGAGCCCATGTGGGTGGGTTCTGAAAGTATGGAGGGGGGGGGGGGCAGCGTGGGGGAACTTTAATAGATTGTAGATGAGAGTGTGTGTGTGTGTGTGTGTGTCGCTTTGTGTGTGTCTGTGTGTTGAATGAATGTGTGTGTGTGTGCTAATGCTCGTGTACTCGCTTGTACCTTCATAAGTCGGCCTCACTTGGGGATTCTGGCATGTGCTTGCGTCTGACTGTTTCTCGTCTTTATTCTTGTCAGTGTGTGTGTGTGTGTGTGTGTGTGTGTGTGTGTGTAGCTGTCTGCATTGATCTCCGGTGATGTGATCCTCCTTCGGAGCCTGTTCTCATCGGACTCTGATTTACGGCTTCATTAGGATCCTACCTCCCCCTTCTTTTTGTCTCCCCGCTATCGCCAGGTCACCCTCAGAGAGACACACACACACACACACACACACACACACACACACACTCGCAGGCGGCACACTCTCTAGAGAAGAAAAAGCTGCAACTAAAGGACTTTTCATCCCACGTTGTGTGGTTTGTTTCTGTTCTGTTTGTCACCTTTATGAATAATCTCTTATTATGCATCAAGGCTCAGCACCTCATTGTGCCCTGAGAGTTGAAGTGCTGTGGCGGTTTTGGAGGTGCTTCCCTGCCCCCAGGCAGCCCCCCTCGGCTGAAAAGAGCTCTCATTGTGTGTGTCGTCTTTTATGGCGCTGTCTGAAAGAGAGGGATGCACTCCAGTCGGCATTCAAATGCACGTGGTAAAGCAGCCAGCAGAGCAGGACAAACACCACAGGTTGTAAAACGCTTTGAAAAGGTGTGTGTGCGCGTGTGTGTGTGTGTGTGTGTGTGTGTGTGTGAGGTTGTGCGTGCAGGAGGATGTGTAAATGTGCAATGCGAAGTGAGTGTGTGCAGGCTCTTGACTGAAAGGTTTTCACTCTCTTTACCTTCACTTTTTCTCTCCCGATACAGTTCGCCACTTACTTTACTCCTCTTTTCCCCCCATCTGTCTACCTGTCTTCTGTAGTTGCCTGAAATGACTTTCTTCTTCCTCCACTAAGAAAAGAACCTCAAAGTTTTTGCTTCTCATGGTTTTAAAATGCACCCACCACCACTATCAGGAGTCAAGTCGTGCAGAAATGTAAAAAAAATAAAATAAGAAGGTAATCACACTTTGTGCTGGTGCTTTTGTCGTCAGTCCGTGATGGAAATGGGTCTAAATATGAGATTAGAACCTGCCGGTGACTGATGCTATTAGGCAGATATGCCATAGACTTTACTATCTCCCATGAAGGATTAGCGCAAATTATACTGGGAGACAGGCTTGATTTCTCCTCTGCCTAGCTGGATGTGGGCATTTGAGGCACTCTAAGTTGACAGCGTCTGTCTCTGCTTAGTTCTCCGAGACAGGTTGTGTGACAGCTGATGCCAGGCGAGGGCTTAAAAAGTGTGCATGTGAGGGTGTCTGTTTGTGTGTTGGACAACGTTTGGTCTGTGTGTGTGCGAGCGCAAGTGTGCCATTTTGTGTGTGTGTGTGTGTGAGTAGGAGAGTTTTAAACTGACAGGCGAGTGTGTTTGAATGTGATTGCGCGTCAATGACGTTTTTTTTCTTTTTCAGAAAACAGGTTCTCTTTGAGTAGGGTGACAATTGGGAAAGGCTAATTTTAAGCTTGGTGGCTTCCTCCTTAATTCTACACACTCTTATCTAGAGCTATTTGAAATAATTAAACTGTCTGTAAGACTGTCCAGGTGAAGCTGCTTTTGTAGCGATGAATAAGTGAAGCTGGTCAGACGTCTGACCAGGTGCTCGGATGTTTAAATCCGTTTGGAGGAACATGCTGATTTAAAAAAATAAATAAAAACAGAGATAACGGGACACATGAGTTTCACTTCTTGTCCAAAGCCGGCGTGACAGCAAGCTGATGGCATCCATCATGCAGTGCTCAATCTGCAAGTTCTTTGAACTATGACGTTGATATAACTGGAGGTAGGTGGTCGAGCGGTTTGTTCACCTCTCAGGAATGTTTGAGGGAACATGTAAATGCTCCCTGTTTTAGCCCCGCTGTCTCCTCTCGGCCTGCTGATTTAGGAGGGTGACATGTCCTTTAATGTTAGGTAATAAACTGGAGGGGTGGATTTACAGGCTCAAGCCTTTTTTTTTCCCCCCACGGTCTCTGTCCTCTGGCTCCTATGACGACAACACAAGCTCCAGGCCTCACTGCATTCTAAGTTTTTCTTCTTTTTCCCCGAAGCTACAGTAGTAGCTTTAGCAGAGCCGCTGGTTTCCACCGCAGCCCTTTGCCGTTTGTCACACAAAGATTAAGCAGAGAGAGAGAGTGTCCCGGCACACAGTGGAATTTAGTTTGGATCAGAAATCACCGAGCCGACCTCAGCAAGTTAGTCACGTCGGGTTAAATGTGCAATGATTTACAGGTTAAAGACCTTGGAACAAAGATATTTTCCTGACCAATGAAGGACAGGTATTTCTGAGTGCTTTTTGCATGCAATAGGGATTCAGCATCCAACTTGGGCTTTAGGTATCGGTCGAGAACCGATCCTATGTCGGTGTTTTTTAATAAGCTGCATGCCTCACTGTGTGGAAGAGACTGGGGTCATTCTTTCATGTGGAAGGCGACATCATCTTACACATTGCTTTCCTACCTTTAAACAATGCAGTTGATAATTATTTATTACAATAATGGTATCCAGATGCAGACCAGCCTATTCTCGTCGATACCTGATCCAGCAATTTGAGTCAGCTTTGGACTAATATCCGATATCAGTATGGGTATCGGTGCGTCCACGAACTGCAACCAAAACAATGCAAAGAAACAGCAAAGCAGCAATTCCCCTTCACGTACTGCACATTTCAAACCACTCATATCCCATATTCTGATTCAGCTCGTCCTTACTTCTCCACATCCTCAGATCTCGGCTTTGTCTTCCCACTCCTCCTCCTCCTCCTTAGTTTGTGAGGTACAGTATGATGCACAGCAGTGCTTGGCTATGTCAGCAGGATTTGAAACAGGTCAAAGTGTAGAATGACTCAAGATTGGTGTAGAGTCCGACCGATACATACTCTATGTTTCCTTGGTATTGGCTTCTTGTTGGATTTCAGCCAGGCGAGGCTGCCCACCTCTGCTGACTACAGCAGGTGAATACGACTGTGTTTCGTAATGTTTTTATTTCAGGTAGCTGACCAGAAAATGCACCTCAGTGAGGTGTGGGAGGATTTACTCACCAACTTAAGTGTGTAAATCCTGCAATGAAGCCTGCATTGCCTTCCTAGCAGAGCTGCTAAATCTAAAGGAATACCATTAGTTTGGCTTACAGAAATTGTATGATGATTGAAATAGTGTTTCAGAGGCTTTCCTCACCTGACAAGGGTACATTTTGAAGGGGATAAACATAATAATGACGTCTTTTGAGCATGATAGAAGTATTGTCAGTACCAGTATGAGCGTCTTTAAAAAACCACATCGGTCTCCTCGACACAGGATGCTCCAAATCAGTCTCATCCTCTCCTTCGACGCAGTTTGACTGATCAGTCCGAGGCCTAGTTTGCTGCTGCCAGCATGGGACTCTGTGTTCGTTTCTCTATTTATTTCCACAGCCCATGTGTTTTTCCTCATATAAAGACAGTCTATGTCCAACCGTGTCACCGCGTGATGGATTGCATAGTCCTCTTCTCTCAGGATGAGAAAGGGGGGATGGTGGAAAGAAAGAAGGAAGGGAAAGAAGGAAGGGAAAGAATGATGGAGGAAGCGGAGTGGTGCGGTGCAGCAGTGAAGGACATGGCAGCTTAGTGCTGGCCAAAAAGACTGTGCTGAACACCTGCTCCTGTCTCCAACGCCCCTTCAACCTCCTCATTACCTGTCAATCTATCACAAGGCAGCCAGATCAAATGTCTGCAGCAGCCAGGACTCGCACAGGGAGGGAGGGAGGGAGCTGAGGGAGGAAAGAAAGAAAGAAGGGAAAGAGAGGGACAGATTGCATGTCTGGGAGAGCAGAAAATTAAGGGGAAGTAAATAGAGCAGCTGCGTTTGCATATTGAAGATCTGTTGATAGTTTGGAGTAAACTTTGTCCGGGGTGCAATTATTAAAAAACTTCTGGAGGTAGTTTATCCTGTTTGCTAATATTAGAATGGAATGTACACGGCACATCAGTCCGGCACGCTAGTGTGTTTTTATCATCGTCAATGGAGGGTTAGCAGATTATCGACAAGTTATTAGGAATCAATTTCAATTATGACTTCTTTTCACTTCAATAAAAGAAGTCATGTTCCGGGGAACTTTCTGGTGCAGCCTGTTCAACATCACCATATATTACACGGACCAAAAATCAATAATGTGTTGTCAGACATCAGTTTTATGTTCATTTTTCCAGGGAACATAACCCCGCCCCCCTCCCCTCTGAACAGCAGCACTTAGACCCACCCTCCAGCACCGTTTGTAGCCTTTGATTGGCGCCACTGAGGTGAATCTGTGACAGACAAGAGCCTCTGTAGGGAGGCGGGGCCTGTGGTTTCAGATTACAGCGACAATGTGTGTGTGTGTGTGTGCGCGTCTGAATGTTGTAAATGCAACATATATATTTACGCAATCCTGTCCGTGCAGACACATACAGGTTAATTTTGTGAGTGTATGAATTGTGCATACGTGTGTTGGGTCTGCATTTCTAATATAATATTTAAAAGGCA
>NC_136600.1:7352234-7504734 GCF_910589615.1 Taurulus bubalis
GCCTTGTTATGCAGAGAAGACCAGGATGGGCTGATATGCTCAATAAAAATAAATAAATTCCATACGGGTTTATTGAACCCGCATTTGCGTGGCGGGCGCAATCGTTCCAGCCAATCGCAGGTGTGCGTACGTGTCCACGCGTTCGTGTGTATGCACAATGCGTGTGTATGTTTATTTATGTATTGCCTCGCAGGACAGCAGCAGCAGCAGCAGCAGCAGCAGCAGCTCAGTGCGGAGTGTGAGTGGGTGAGGATGAAATTTAAAAAGAAAAAAAAGCCAGATGAATTGCAATCGATTGGCGCTGGTTCACTGTATTGATCCGCCAGCATGTTAAAGCCTGCTGTACTCCATGAAGAACACTCAGTCAGTCAGTGTGGGCTCCTCCCCACCCACCCCTTCACCAACTAACACTTGGCTGGATGTACTGTAAATGTCTCCCTGTGTTGTTGCTTCATGCATGTGTAAAAAGCATAGACGATTGCGCTTGCAGCCCCAGCTTTAGTGTACGTGATTGTTTGTGTGGGTAGTGTGTAGTGTGTGTGTGTGTGTGTGTGACTTTGGTTTTGTGCATGCACAGTAATGGAGAGTGATCTTGGCTGTGGCCCACAAGCTGCTTCTCTGAACTGATCTTTGAGTTGGGTATAAATAGCGCTCGCTCTATAAATAAAACAGCAGCACCTTTCACACTCACTCTCTCTCACTCACCCACACACACACACACACACACACACACACACACGCTCAAAACCTACCCGCTTGCCTCTCGGATCGTACACCTGCCCGTACACAAACATATGCACACATACTTGCACATAGGCCTCCCATCAATCCATACATCATTCTCTAGAGGTCAGAGAGAAGGATGTCTGTGGGCCATATTGATATGTTTACATGGGAGCATGACCTGTATCAGCATAGCACTGGCTACCTGCCTGACCTCTGACCCCACCGCACTTTACAGAACAATAATGCCCCACTTCAATCTGCAGTGTGCTCATTTTTTAGCTGATGCTTTTACACGAAGCGCCTTGTAACGTGAGAAAGCACCTGATCGATATCTTCCCCGAAATGGTGATCAAACGGCAACAGCTGATGGAGACGTTGCACCTTGAACCCCGTTGGTAACAGCACAGCCCCTCAAACATCGGCATCCCGCTGGCGAAGCAAAACGCACTAACAAACTGCTCTCTCAAGAGCAGCGCAGTGACTTTACATAATGCAGCTGGGCAACTGTAACTCAAAATGACTCGGAGTGTTTGCATGGAGCCACCGGTGCAAGCGATCACCGGAAAAGCTGGTGGTTGACTCAATGAATATCAATAATACAGAATTTCACCACTAATCCTGTTTGCGCAGCACTTATTCCCATTCACTCCACTTTCCGCATCAGTCCATTATGTAGCTGTGTGCCACAAGAACAACATGTCCCATCCGCCGCTGTCTTGCCGAGCTCAACTCAGGCTAGAAGTGTTTTGAAATGGGGTGGAGAGGAAGGGGGGGGAGAGATAAATTGGTACAGCGAGCTGGAATGCCGCAGCAGTTATTTAAGGCCGTGTAGGTGCTGCCTAGGCCATATGCTCCCATTATTCCGCTTGGGAGGGGCCCATGTGGGCATGTGAGCAAGGCTGGAGAGAGCAGGAGGAGGAGGAGGGTGGGAGAAGAACAGAAGGAAAGGGGTGATGGAGGGGGGGTGAAAGGAGAAAGGTAGCTGAGGAATTATTTTAAGGAGAGCCCCCCTATCAAGCGTCAGAGGAGTTTTTAAGAACGGGATACCTGGAGAAGCCTGAGATGAGAACGAATTAGCTTCTAAAGCAAATGATCGCCTTCACCCTCAATATCCGGCGCTCTCACCGTCGTCTTTGCATAATTCATCTCGTCAAATTGTGAGGTGTGACAGAGTATAATTCATGAACTCCTGAACTTTTCAGGTTGATAGCTTTTCTTGAGTTCGGGGGTTTCAATCATTTTTAAGGTCGTGGCGCTGCACTTGATCAGATTCTGTGTGGGCACGCCTCCCCTCGCGTTTGTTTGGGTGCTTGTTGATTCTTTTCACCAAATAAACCGTAGCTCACTGCGGCTGAAATCTCTGTCACTGTAGCAGCGAGAATGAAATATTATCAGGGTAATATCAAGTAAATGGTGAGAATACACTTCAGACCGGGGATCCACAAACTTCATTTTGTCAGGTCTTATGGGTGCATTTTTCAGAAAAAGTATTTTCTCCTGCAGATAGCTTAATAACCATGCGTTAAGAAAACAAGGCCCAGATGCAGCTTTGTTATTGGCTTCATATCTCTTTCTCTCTCTTGTTCCTCCCTCCCTCCCTCTTCTCCCCCCTATCCGTATAGTCTCTTGTCAAACTGAGGCCTGTGTTCCTGATCAGGGCATTGCTCTCATGTTAGCCGCTTCACGGGAAGCACATCCCAGCATTCCCTCTGACACGCCGGCAGCAGCATTACCATAATTGGCTTTTCTACATGACGGGACAGAGGAAATAATAATGTCATTTTATTTACAGCCCTCTTGTCCCGGTCCGAGAGCTATCGCCCCCCCCCTCCCTCCTTCCACCCTCCTCATTCCTCCCTCCCTCCTCTTTCTCCTCTCTGCACATACACTGACATACACCCCTCCTTCTCCCCCCTTCCTCCTCGTCTATCTCATCTCCCTCTCTCCCACCCTCCCTGTACAGGGCGCGAGTCTCGTTCTGCCACGGCGTGTAGGTCAAGCGATGGCTTTTTGATCAGCTCCTGTCCAAAGCCATCAGGGTTGAGAGGCACGTAATGGAGAGCGGGGTGACAAACAGAATCTGGGGAAGGAATAAGACTGCCAGTTTCCTATTAGGGGCCGGCCTAAACGGCCTCTGCCCCCCCACCTCACCCACCACCATTCTCTGCTGCGAACCCACTCCTACACTGCCTAAATCACATGAGTGAAGGGGCCCGTGATTGGACATTAGTGCCGCAAATGACTGCCGTGATTGCCCCCTCTTCCCAAACTCACATCAAATAAATAAAGAAATGTGTGTAAATAAATAGAAGGAGGGGTGTTGGGGAAATTGGGCTGCTGGTGGTGGTGAGGGGAGGCTGACGGGTTTCATCCCCTTCTTTTTCATCGCCTCTCTGCCTTTCTTATCTGGTTTGTTTGGCTTTGACATCGGCCAAATGGTGAAGCTCCGCGAGTCTGACAGAGAGTTTTATTGATTTAACAACCAGCAGACTCTCAGCAAAGCAAAGGGAGGAGACAAAAAAGCCAACAACATGAAGGGCGGAGAAAGACGGCAAAGTTTTGAAAAGGAGTGATATGTTTCTGCTTTGCTCCTTGCCAAAATACTGACGTGTCCGCTGGTTGTATTTCGTTTGGTATTGTTTACGAAAATCAAGTCGTACACAAAGTCAGGGCCGCGTGAGGCAGAATGTTTGAGAGATGATTTGCGCTTACGGTGGATGATGTTGTCCCGCTGCGAGGCCCAGTGTTGTGAGGCAGGATGCAGGGCGTTCACCACGCTCTTCTCATCAGAAAAACACCAAATCAAAGTGTGCGTCTGTTCCCCATAATAGGACTCGGCACACACTCGGCTCTGGTCGGGTCTCGGAGAACTCATTTAGTTTTTGAATGTGAAATGCACAAACCTGAACACAGATTGCAAACGCGGAGTCTGTAATGGCACGTAGCGTTCTTTAATCTTTATATGCACGGTACAAATCAGAACCAGGGGGCGCTTCAGTTGCGCTAGTCGTTCAGGAACTCTCTCCTTGAGAGATGAGAACAAAGCACACACTTGAGCTCTCATCTCTAATCAAATAAAGGGCTGTCACCCAAAGTATTTCTGTTAGCTTACATGAAAACCTTTGATACCACCTCCTTTGCAGCACCATCATGTGTGAATGTCAGTCCATTTGTGCATTATGCTTCTTTTTTTTTAAAAGGCTCCGTACAACACCTAAAGGGGCTACTAAAAACCCTTTTTGGTACTTAACATATTCTAGATCCCCGTTTTGTTCGCAGTGTATTAACCATATGTGTAGGTGTAAGGAGCTCAGTGATACACTCGACCGGGTGCTAATTCTTGCTTCCTCGCTGTGTGTTGTTGGTGATCTGGCGTGGCTGGTGGCGGGGCTTGATCGCTGCTGCTTCTGACAGTGAGTCTGCAGTGCTATCCTGGCCACGCTGCCGCCTGTCTCCTTGATGGCGGCACGTCCCCGAGCAAAAGTGACAGGCGCTTTGGCGCCCGTGCAGATGGCCCTGCTCACAGCCATCACCCACTCTGCAAACCAAACCGCCAGGGACGGCACGCAGGCCCTGCCCCTTCCCGAGCCCGCCCCTTTGCTGCTGGTGTTGCTCCGCATACACGCGTGGCCGGGGCGAGGGAAGGAGCTTAATCTGGTCGCCAGTCACAATCACACATCTTCAAGTTGCACTGATTGAACCGATAGAGTTTATACGTAGCTCTAAATATTCATCCTTCCTCGCGCTTTAGATTATTTTTTTCCGCATCCTGTCAGAATGGATGCAGCCTCTCAAAAGAGACGTTGGGTAATTTATTTCAGTCTAACGTTAGCCACGTTTCATCACTAATATTGTACATTTATGGTTTGCGAAACCGTCCACTTGCCGCCTGTGATTTTTACAGATGTCTGTGTCTGCCAGTCTTTTGTCTGTGTGCTTTTGATATCTCCCTCTTTGTTGTTTCCATGACAACATGGCAGGACAGGCATTGATTGACAGGGATCGTCAAAGGGTTCCCTGGCGACCTGCTCATTGTTCGAAAAAGCCCCTCCCTGCTGCAGTCTGTGTTTTGTCATTCACCCAGTGATATTTCTGATCTGCTGCTTTTCATTCCTGCTGCCTCTGTGTGAGTGTGAGTGTGTGTGTGTGTGTTTGTGTGTGTGCCTGTGCGTGCGTGCGTGTGCGTGTGTGCGTGTGTATTAAGCACTGAAGACTATCGGGGTTTAGCTATTTCTTTTGGCTGCATCCGTTGTGGCTGACTCACATAGGTAATTCCTACTGTATGTGTGCTCTGTTCGTGTGGGTCTGTGAAGAATGGATAGCCGTCTGCAGGATGTTTTGTATATTAAATGGCTGATATATAATGATAGCCTGGTGTTCTGGAAGAGGGTGAGCGAGGGGGAAGGCACTGTAACAGAAGACACTCTGCAGATGTGTTGTAGAGAGTACAGCACGTAATGCTAATCTGCTGTGTTAGGGATTTTCAGGAGTTTTAGAAACTGTCTCGGTCTCAGTCTGTCAGTGGGATTGAAGCGCAGCCAGGTTCTCCTGTAGTGCTCTCATTTCACTGAAATCCTGTCAGGCGTTGGGGGAGTATGTTGCTCATTTGGAGAGGGGTGTATCAGTAGCACACAGCGAACTCAGACTTATAGGCAATATTATGGTCGGTGGGCTCCGGTTTGCACTGTAAGAGCAAACATGTATGAGCTGCAGAGTGCGTAAACTACACTCAGCGGCATGGAGAGGTGAGCATGCAGGCGAACACGCATTTGCAAACAGGCACTTACCGAGGCACTCACACGCACACACACACACATGCACATCACCACGCAGTCACAGTCGATGGTGCAGCTGCTCACCTCCTCCACCCATCTCCTCTCAGGCAGCAGTAAATGTTGCCAGTGTATATATATATCAGGTATTATGTCCACTTAGATTATGATATGACAGGTTAGCGTGCCGTTTGAAGCTGACAGCACATCTGTTTCATCAGGAGAGACTGATACTGGCATCTAGGACACACATCTCACCATGCAGGAAGGAGATAAAGGAAGAAGCTAGGGGGCCGTCTTTCCTGTCTCCCTGCCTCCCTCACCCCATCTCTCTCTCTCTCTCTCTCTCTCTTTTCTTTCTCCCTTTTCTCTTTCACCTACTCTTCCCGCCCACCAAACCCACCTCCTGCTCACTTTTTCTTTCTCCCCCACATCTACTTTTCATTTACTTCTTCTCCCCCGAAACCACCTCCTGTCTCTCCTACTTACCGATGCTCGCTGTTTCTTCGCTAGCATGCAAACACACAAGCGCACACTCGCACACATACATACACATGGTCTGGCCTCTGTTTCATTTGCCTTCATTCATTTGGTTGGTAAACCTGTTACACTTCAGCCTTGTTTAGTTCCCTTTCACTCTCCTCTTTTAATGTGTTTTCGTTAAGCATTGTCCATGCCATTTTGGATCAGAGTATATTGGAACAGTAGTATATTCTAATGCCCCAGACTCCTTCCTCAAATAATCATTGTGGCATTCTCAATTCAAGTGCCATTGTTTTGCCAGTTCCTGCTTATTAGCTCAAATAAAAATGACCTTCAGCGCACCACAGTGGGCTGGGGAAAAGCTGCAATATCTCCAAATTAATGCTTTGTTTCTTTCCCTCCCCGATCAGTTGCATAACCTGAACATGTGAGGAGCGAAACCTTACTGACTGGATGAGTGAAAGGCAATAAAGCTCGGGGAAGAGAGAAAGAAAGAGAAAGGGGGGAGTTGAACATGCAAGCATGCAGCTGGCTAACAAGGCCAAACAGCCAGTCATTTCCTGGGGAACATGAGGCATGTGTGGAGGAATAGGGAGTTGGGAAGGAAAAGGACAACTGTCAGAAGCTCAGTGATTTATTTTTCCCTTGGAGGCTTTTTTCACCACTGGCTTTCAGAGCCACATGTGTGTGAAATACACACAAATTCATGCATGCATACACACACATAACATTGGATGATGGTAAAAGCCCACATTTCCCATCATTGAGTATTCATTCCATGTTATTTTGACAGCGCTCCTGTTGGTGCGCTGTAAATCTTTAATTTCACTGAGCTGACCTCTTTTCTTCCTCTTCTTTTCTCCCCTTTTTTGTCTTCCATCTCTTGCTCTCTTTCTCTCCAGCGTACATGCCCGAAGATGAGCTCAAGGCAGGGGATCACGATGAGGAAGAGCACCTGCAGGATGACGGCCTCTCATTAGACGGCCAGGACACTGAGTTTCTGTGCAACGAGGAAGAGGAAGATGTGGACGGAGGCCAGCCACCTAGTTACAGAGACTCTCCACTTAGCAATGGTACTAACCCCGATGCCGGATACGGGTCTCCCCTCAGTGATGTCAGCGACCGGCTGACGGACTTCAAGAGCACCTCTTCCACGGACGGTCAGGAGAGGGAAGGCGCAGCTTTGCCCTTCCGCCCCAACAACGGCCTCTCTCTCCAGGATAGCCTGGCGCAGATGAAAGCCGTCTATGCAAACCTCATCTCAGATGCCTCTTGGTCCAGCATCACAATGGACATCATGAAATCTAAGCCTGCTGCAGCTGGCAGTGTCAACAGTGCTCATACCACTCCAGAGCCCGCCTCTACTGCTCCTGTCTGCATAACCACGACCATAAACAAGAGCAGTGGGGTCAACATGGCTAGCAGTCACCACAACGGCAGGAGCTCCAGCACCACTGTCAACCACACAGGCAGCGCAAGTGGCAACACTAATGGCACAGCAGCAAGCTTAGTTAGCAGCCACAGTGCAACCAGCTACAGTGGGAGCAGCAGTGGTGGGGCAAGTAATGGTGGTGGTGTAGCCTATGACTGGCACCAGGCAGCACTTGCCAAAACTTTTCAGCAGAACCCCTACCACCTTTTACCAGAGCCCAGCCTCTTCAGCACAGTGCAGCTCTACCGGCAGAACAACAAGCTGTATGGTTCTGTTTTCACTGGTGCAAGCAAGTTTCGCTGCAAAGACTGTAGCGGCGCCTATGACACACTAGTGGGTTTAACAGTCCACATGAACGAGACGGGCCACTATCGAGATGACAACAAGGACAAAGAGGAGGATCAGGGAAAGCGCTGGTCCAAACCGCGTAAACGCTCCCTAATGGAGATGGAAGGGAAAGAAGATGCCCAGAAGGTGCTGAAGTGCATGTACTGTGGCCACTCATTCGAGTCTCTGCAAGATCTCAGTGTTCATATGATAAAGACCAAGCATTACCAGAAAGTGCCTCTCAAAGAACCAGTGCCAGCCTTGGCCACTAAACTGATGTCCACTTCTGCTAAAAAACGAGCAATGCATGATGCTATAGTTTCCCCATGCTCCCCAAACTCTCTCCATGCCGGTAGCGGTGGTGGTAATGTATCTCTTGGGGAGGGTGGCAGAGATACAAAATCTGCAGCTAACCCCTATGTTACGCCAAACAACCGCTATGGCTACCAGAATGGTGCCAGCTACACATGGCAGTTTGAAGCTCGTAAAGCCCAGATCCTCAAATGCATGGAGTGTGGGAGCTCTCATGATACACTGCAACAGTTGACTGCCCACATGATGGTTACTGGTCACTTTTTGAAGGTTACAAATTCTGCATCCAAGAAAGGCAAACAGCTGGTTTTTGATCCAGTGGTGGAAGAAAAGATTCAGTCTATCCCACTGCCACCGACCACCACCAGACTCCCTGTTCCCAGTGGTGTTAAGTCCCAGCCAGTATCTCCTGCCCTCTCCTCTGGCTCAGAGGACAAGAGGGAAGGAGGTGAAGATGAAAAAGTCCAAGGCGGTGAGCCAATGGAGAGAAAAATCAAGGAGGAGAGAGATGACCCAGGTGAGAAATCTGAGACTAAAGCCACGTCGTATAAGTACCTTAGAGAGGAAGATCTGGAGGAGACACCAAAGGGGGGTTTAGATATTCTCAAATCCCTTGAGAACACAGTATCCAGTGCCATCAGCAAGGCCCAGACAGGCACACCCACATGGGGTGGCTACCCCAGCATTCATGCAGCCTACCAGCTGCAAGGTGCCATGAAGAGCTCTTCTAGCATTCTGCCCCCAATGGTCCAGAGTGTCCAGATGCATCCAATGTTTAACAGTGGGCTACGAGGCCTGGCGACTGACCCCAGCTCAATCATCCACTCGCCTCGAAGCCCGTCCTCCCCTACCCCCCTCAGGAGCAATGTCACTGCCATGGAGGAGCTTGTGGAGAAAGTGACAGGGAAAGCTGCCACTGTGAAGAAAGAAAAGGAGGAGAAGATGGTGAGCCTTGAACGGTGCCGGCCCCCGTCGCTAGGAAAATCCCCCTCTCCTGCACTGAGAGAGCAGCGAGAACAATTAGCTTCTCCAAATGACCTTTCTGTAGGTAAACCATCTGGTATAAGAAGTAGCAGCCCGGGCAGTGCAGATTCAGAGCTCATCTGCAAGAAGGAGCCCAAAGAGAGCCTACTAGATGGCCACAATAACCATTCAAAGAACAGCTCTGAGGCGTGTCAATCCCCAATAACTAATGGCAACAGTCTTGGCATCATCACTGATCACTTACCGGAAAGTCCTTTCATCAACCCTCTCAGTGCACTCCAGTCAATCATGAACACACACCTTGGTAAGGCCTCCAAACCAGTTAGCCCAGCCGCAGACCCACTATCTATGCTTTACAAAATCAGCAACAGCATGATGGATAAGCCAGCTTTCAATCCAACTCCTCAGGGCAAGCCAGCTGAGCCCATCAACCACTATCCGTTGTATGAAAACAGTGACCAGCCCATCGACCTTAGTAAAAGTAAGGCCACCATTAACAATAACAATAACAATAGCAACAGCGCGCTCTTGACCAACAACAGTGTGAATGGTAACAAACCCCTCATTTCCCTCCCTGACTCGGTCTCCTCTCCTCTGAGAGAGAATGCTCTGATGGACATTTCTGATATGGTGAAGAACCTCACTGGGAGACTGACACCCAAATCTTCAACTCCCTCCTCAATCTCAGAGAAGTCGGATGCCGACGGCAGTGCATTTGAGGACGCCCTAGACGACCTCTCTCCGGTGCAGAAGAGGAAAGGGAGGCAATCCAACTGGAATCCCCAGCACCTCCTCATCCTCCAGGCACAGTTTGCCTCCAGCCTGAGGGAGACCTCAGAGGGCCGCTTCGCCATGACTGACCTGGGCCCCCAGGAAAGGGTCCACATCTGTAAGTTCACAGGCCTCTCCATGACCACCATATCCCACTGGCTGGCTAACGTCAAGTACCAGCTGAGACGGACTGGGAGCACCAAGTTTCTCAAGAACATGGACTCGTGCCAGCCCGTGTTCCTCTGTGGTGACTGTGCCTCCCAGTTCAGGACTCCCTCCTCCTACATCAGCCACCTGGAGACTCACCTGGGCTTCAGCTTGAAGGACCTGTCCAAACTGTCAACTGAGCACCTTCGGGAGCAGCAGGCTGCCTCAAAGGTGATCACAGACAAAATGACATTCGGCAGCCCCCTGTCAGCCTTGACCACGGCAGAGGACGACACAAGCTCTGTGTACCAGTGCAGACTTTGCAATAGGACATTCGTCAGCAAACACGCAGTCAAACTGCATCTCAGCAAGACCCACGGCAAGTCTCCAGAGGACCACCTGGTGTATGTCACTGCTCTGGAGAAACTGGAGAAGCTAGACAAGATGGAGAAGGTTTAAGCGGGGTCTCGAGCTGAGAGTAGAGACTGACAGCTGTGGAACTGACTAGAATTTCATTGCACTAAAATGACATTGTTCACAGTTACTGCACTGGGCCGAACTGAGCCGCCAGAAAAAAAAAAGGTCTTATTTTAATTTTATTTTTTGTGATAACTGCCTGACTGGACCATGTCTTTTCATGTTTGTTTTTGTTTTGCCAAGCTTTTTTTTTACACTTATTTTGTAATATATTTATATGCTATTTGTCTGATCTGTGCATGTATTTTAGTGAATCAAGGTTAAACACAAGATTTTAATCTTTTCATGGCAAAAATACAACTACTGCTTCAATGGTTAAAGTGGCGAGTGGAAAAATAATTTGTGGGTGAGATAACTGTAAAAAAACTTGATATGAAGAAGGTGGAAATTAAATGTATACACCAAAAGAATGAAAGAATACCCTGAAAGACTGAAGTAGCACCTTAGACAGTTGAATTCTGAATTTGTAAAGAGAACGTGTTTTGAAATATCTTGCATTCGTCAAAATCTTTCAGATTTTAAAAGATCAAGGACCATCATTTCCTCCTTCTCCTTTTTTGGGTTCCTGTCACTGCAATGTTTCTGATGATGAATGGCCTGCTCATAAATCTGTCAGTGTATTTGAAAAAAGATCACGTGAACATTTGGAAAAACTGAAATGCTGCTTCTGGTTACGAGTCAGTGAAAATGAATGGCCGTCAGTATGCAAGTTTGCTCAAAAAACTTTTCCTTGTTGTGAAGTATCACCTTATAGCAATTTTCCAGTTGTATGGTTTGTTACAACATTCTCTTTCTAAATTGTGTCGCTTTATTCAACTGTAAAGAGAACAGTCCGTTACATGTAAATGATTAACAGTGAAATGTCAGTACTCCATAAGACATATCCTACCATTTGAAACGGCTCAACATTCTTTGTATCTTAAGGTGTGTGCATTCTCTAACTTTTATATTGTCATTTTATATACAAAAATGATTAAAAAAAAATTAAAAAAACAGATGGTGTATATAGATATATGCTGTAGAGCTACAAAATGTCCTTTTTTTAAAGAAAATACAAATTTAGCTTCTTTGGCTTGGTTTACAGAAATGATTTTAATTATACTTGCATCCAATTTGATGCATGAAATGGTGTGGAAAAATAAATAAGCGATGCACAATGACTATACATTTCAATGTTTTATCGACAATATTGTAAAAAAAAAAAAAAAAACTTTTTAGCAACGATTAGTTTGTTTCATTTCTTTCTCAATTGTAAAATAAACCCCAAAGCAGTTGTTAACAGTCTCCATTTGTGGTTGTGTGTTCATTTGGCACGGTGGTGCACCAAACTCAACATGTATAACATTTCACTATGTAGCATTTGCTTGGCGGCAGATTAAAGCGATCATACCCATATCAAATCCTAACCCAGTGTAATAGGATTTCTTCTTTTTTTGGGTGGGGGGGGTTATACTGAAGCATTACAGAGGTGAGATCCAAAAGGCCCTCGTCTCACTGTTTGTGTTCTACAGCAGGCCGACTTCCATACAACATTTTAAGAGAAAAGGGAAAAGTCACTGGTGTCATACTGTTAACTGATGACTGAGCCACGTCATACTGCCGATGATTAATATAATGATGAAGATGACTGGGATGATAAGTTTGTAAGGGTGGCTATTGTACTGCGGGGAACTCATGCTCGGCTTGTGACTGGCCTTCGGAGGGTCTTCTGAAAGAATCAGTGTTATATTAATGACGGCAGCGTACTTTTGCCTGTCTTCTTGGAATGAAATCAGATGGGTGTCTGTGTTGCCTGATATAGCCTCCTGACCGGCCACACTGAAGCAACCCAAAATTAACACAACTATGTATTTGATACTTGAGCACGAAGCTGTCCTTTTCTCCTTTTCCCTATCGGACACAAATTACCAATCGGTGCGCCTGCGTCGCTTGAATCGGAGCCAGAGTCCATCGCACATGTGTACAGTAAATGCCACATTTGAGCGTATCTCTTCATATAAAACCGCATTGAAAGATGAAGTGTGACTTTTTTGTTTGTGTTTATTGGCTGAACTTTTCCGGTTACATCTGCGAGCGTGGGTAGTGTAGTTTAGTAGAGAAAACCATCGCCTCTCCACTTCATTTACTTTGTTCTGGTGGAAAAATTAATGCTTGCTAAGTCGCATGCAGAGCATGTGAGAAGCTGTCTGCACCTTTTTTGACTTATCAAGCAGCTTCTACGTCATCTCAAGTCAAGTCCTCCACGTCTCTGCGTTGTGTGCTGTTGAGTTTCCTGTACGGCCTTAACATTTAGCTTCAGTGAGAGCTGAACGTGATTCCTTGTGCACAATGACCTCTACGTGACCCACAGCAAGTTCTGGGGTTTTCTTCCTTACCCTGCAGGTAAAGCGTCTGCATTAGGAATTTGATCTCTCATCTTGCCCTCATGCCTCAAGATCCTGATAGAGTACATACAGTGCCAGCCTTTGTATGGATGACGCCATGCTGCAGTGTTATGACTTCCATTCCTCACACTCACAACATGTCTCGTGTCGGCTGAGTCAGTCACACACACTCGCTCTCCCCAGCTATATTAGCATGAGTGTCTTTGTGCAATTACACACCTCCTCGATCTGGCTGCACCTCGCTGTGTTGATACATGGATTCAGTGACAAAGGAAACACAGGCAGAGGGCAGATTAGCTAGGCTGAAGATGCAGCTTCCTCGGGAAGGGGCTGCTAGAGTTGGGTTATAAAACAAACAAGGCAGATAAACAAGCAACATTTGGAGGAGATAGTGTTCCCTGCACACCAGAAGGTAAAAAAAAAACACCTTGTAGGTTTAATACCCCACAGCTAAACCTGTAATGTTGCTGTGCCGTCAGATAGCTGCTGAGCCGATAGAGACTCTTGCCTGCTTTGTTAGAGATCAGTGCACTGTTTCCTGTGCGTATTCTATGTAAATTACATGCGATAATCGCTACGCACGGCACAATGCTGGTTCCCGTGGTGCAAACGGAAACCGAGGGTAGATAAACGCGGGCCGGGCAGATTTGCATAGCCTTTGTGTTTTGGGCGCTGCTGAACGTGAGCCCTGAGGATTGGTAGGGATTTCCTCAAGGTTTTGTATAAGTAAATGCCGGCTTCCTCTCAGGGCTGGGACCATTATGTACAGCAGACAGGGGTGGGTGTAGACAGAGGGCACAAACGGAATAACAAAATTACCTGGGCTGGTGGGAACACGGGGAGCATTAACCTGCATAACTGCCGTCTGCCTCTGCCGAGATAGAACAGGGACGTGTTGGTGTTTGCATGGGAACGTATGCTCGTTACACTCCAGTTCATTGCACCGAGTAGGCTGTATATGTTTGTGTCGTCTGTTTGAGACAATGACAGAGAGATGTCCTTCTGTGGTTAGGAGATCACAGAGAAGTGAAGTTAAAGAGAGAGGGCGTGTCGGTCCCAGTGCTTCTGATGTTTCCTCAGAAGTTCATCTCTAAAGCTCCAAGCTGTGTCATTACCTCCAACGTATGTGCGCTCAGAGGAAACACACACACGCACACCTGTGGTTTCCTGACAAGTCTTTTGTTGGGCTTATGTTCGTGGTCCTTGTTCCTGGTTTGTTTAGCGGCATGAAGATCATTGTCAGCCACCAAACAAAGACAAAAAGCGCATGCTGAGGATCCCGCCGCGTGTCTGCCGTCTGTAAAACCTCAAACTTTGCAGAAAACTCCGACGTATGGTTTAATACCCTTCCGAAATACCTCAAAACCAAACAAACAATGTCTGACAGAGAATCAACAAACAAAGCAACGATTGAGAGCCTTTGAACTGGATCAGAAACTAAAGTCGGAGCAATCTGTTTGGATCCTGATAAAACGCCCCATTGTGGAAACTGCATTCAGGAAGAAGTGATCCGTATTCACGTTGTGCACATGATACCTGCCTCAGTCTATTTTTATGTTGATTTAAGTCAGTTTGTAGACTTAAGTCAATTATGCTGCTCAGCTTCATACTGTAAAATGTGACAATTCTACTTTCCATAAGGGTTATATATAGCACCAGATGGTTCTGCTTTTACACACACTGAATAGGGGTGTACACAATACTACAAATCTTTATTTCATTCTTTTTTAATTCATTGTTATTTACACACAGCAGCAGACCTGTGTTTGGTAAGGGTGCTGGCACAATCTGGGTCTTTATATTTCCTGTTGTGTTGTTAATTTCTTGTACTTTTTGAGTATTTCAAAAGTTGGTCATTTTACTTATACTTAAGTTATATTGTCACACGTATTGAAGGATAGTCCACTACAATTCAAGTCACATCCGTAAAAACAAAAAGTCACATGAAGAAGTCCAGATAAACTGAACAAAAGAAAGGAGATGAATCAGCAGCTGCAGCAGAGAAGGAGCTGCAGGTGTGTCCGCGGCAGCAGGGGGGCGGAGCTCTAGAGGAGACACTCTGCACGCACCGCCGAGGTCACGGGCCGCCAAAAAGCACAATCAAAATAAGGAACGTGATACATTTTAACTGACCTATTTTTTTTTTTACTGCTACAAAAGTGCTTTTACTTTTCTTGAATTAAATTAAATAAAGTAACTACATTTGCTTGGGTAAAATATTCTAATAGTATACTCTTTCCACCTACATTTTGCGTATAGGTTTTGCATAATGTATACTCGAAAATACCTCTCAAGACTTGATAGCAAAATATGTTTTGAATTTACTTAAAGCTTCTATGGTGTATTAAATATATTTAGGAATGAATGACATTTTTTAACCACCACAAAAGATCTAAGCCATTTTACTTTTACATTGTTTTACACTTGTATTGTCCTATTGAGATGCAATGCATTAGCTATAAAGCTAATCTGATGAGGTCCATTACAGTCAGGCTTTCTGATTTAGTAACATCTTGTCTTCTTTCAACTCAGATAGATTGACTATCGTAGGATAAAAAAGATATGTTACGTCCTTGAGGCACTGCAGTGCGATACTCATGCCACTGTCACTGAGAGTATAGTGCAGCACTCCAGCTGGTGTCAGTGGCAGTGTATTTGTATTTCTTTGATGGACACGCAGCAGTCTTTCATCAAGGTGGGTTTATTTTGTGGTGGGAGGGTTGATGTGACAGAGTTGTCTTTGGAGAATGATGGTGTTTGACAGCAGCAGGCTAACGGATGGAGGAGATCATCTCAGTCTGCCAAGCCTTTAGTTATGATGTGGTGGTGGATGAGAACTGCAGGTGCGTCGCCAGGCCCTTCATCCATCACAGGATCGGACAAAACACAAAGAATACAGGTGATGAAATGTGTCCTCCATCTTGGTGGATGAGGGATATGGTTTTGCAAAACAAAATGCGATACCTATCCATTCTCTATTTGCACCGCACTGTATTTATTTGTATTTTTTTCTTCTCTTTTTGAAGGATTTGTTTCTTTTTTTCTTCATGTCTTTGACTTTATTTAGACGTATAGTAAACCATGCTACATCATTTCATAAAATGTTCCAGATTCCAACATAATTTCTATTGTGTCTCTCTCTCTCTCTCTCTCTCTCTCTCCTTCTCTCTCTCTCTCTCTCTCTCTCTCTCCCTGTACAACACCTAATCTATATATATATGCCTGATCACCTGGGGACATGTCTATAGCTACAATGATAATCCACATATGAAAGATTAATGACTTAGATCCCATTATCCTGTGTGTATACGTATGTATGCTTCAGTCATTGACCTCCCAGTGGTTTTCTGAATATGAGAACTACCATTCACCGTCATTTCCAATTTCAAATCAAAGAGGTCAACATAGAACATGTATCAAAACCAATTTGTGTTTCAAAAAGACCCTTGAGAAATAGTGTCTGGTGTTGTGTTTGATATGCACAAAGACACTTATCCCTTATCTATCTTTTCAGAGAGAAAGAGAAGGAGATAGATAGAGGGTGAAGTGCTCCAGGAATCAGTGCTGCCTCCATGAGATATGATGCTGCTTGATTTTGATCATTGACATTTGCTTTTTCATGCATCCCGAAAAACAAGGCCTCCCTTCCATTAAGGAATTATTCAAATGACCTTCAACAGTGCATGTTTTCCTACAGTTTTGTTGTGGGAATATGAGAACACATACTGACATCTCAATTACTTATGCAAGGCTCAGAGTAGGCCCAGTGGATGCAATCACCGTGTGTGCAATCCTCAGTCACTCCGAATCACAGAGGCTCCCGGACAGACACACATAATTCAGACAAGTCAGACAGGATTTGCATACAAAGACTAAAAACAAAAAAATAGAGGGCATAAATAAAAAATGCACCATCTTGAGCGGGGAGAGAAGGTAGAGGTTTGCGGGGAGGGAGGAGGGGGAGACCAGTAAATTGTTTTAAAAAGGTCTCACGTGTCATGTTGTGTAAGGGTTAGACCGATATTCAGAGCTGATACTGGCCGTTGGCATTTGGTTCAGTGTTGTGTACCTCGAATGGAAGAAATGTTGATAACAATGTGTTAGTATGATTAAGATTAGGATTATTATTGATAATGAAAAATTCCCTATTTTTCCCAATTTATGGAATAATAAACATTGTTTGAAATGTTTAGTTTCAGCAAAAAAAATCAACATATCTATTAATAATAAGTACCAGTACTTAATAAACCTGACCTATTGGTGCCACCCTTCTGTCTAAACACAGTCTACAACCACCACACTCTCACACTGGAACAGACACTGTTGTCCATCTTTATCCCCTTATAGTCTTTTTTCCACCCCTTCCGCCCTTCTGGAGGTGACACACTGTCTCATCGTCGCGTGATGGGTGGGGGGTGGTAGAGGAGTGGGCGAAGGGGTAGGAGGGTTGGGGTGGTTGAGGGCAGGCGAAGAGGTGGGGTGGGGTGCATCGGCGGCTAACCCGGCATCACGTCATTAGCGTTGTACGGCGGAGACGCAGGGGCACCCTGACACATGTCACGGACAGCCAGCCGAGAGCCCACGTATGAAGCTGACACGCTGCGCATAATTTATCCTGTGACACGATCTGCATGCCGAGTTGTTGATCTGTTGTGTTTGGTTTGGACATGGGCGCTCTGGCAGGGAAGACAGAGGGGGGGTTATTATGCAGGTGGGGGAGAGCGAGGGCGCAGAGGTGGCTCTGTGTGTGTGTGTGTGTGTGTGTGTGTGTTTGAGGGGAGGTGGAAGCCGGCATCTTGGTGTAGCACACACTGAAGGGGCGACACATTTGTCATGTCCACTGAGAAGCAACATATACATAAACAAGTGCATTCAAATTCACTAATACAGACAACCCAGACTCTAGCGCGCACACACACACACACACACACACACACACATGCACACGCACACACTCTCTGGTGCATGTTGAGTCACAGGGACATCACAACCATAATCTTGTCCCTTAAGACATCTGTTCATGAGTGAAAATGACTAATATTGTTGACATGACCCTCTGTCATCCCGCTGGATGTGATTGTTATCCGAGCTGCGGTTGCGGCGTGGTGTTAAACCGCACCGCTGACACCACCTCTCATCAGTGTCACGTGATTTGTGCTTCGGTGAATAAAGCGTTAATTAGATATGTTGTTTGTTGTTGTGTTTGTGTGTGACATGGTGCTTTTTTTTGGTTTGTAAATCAGCAGATAGGTGTGGCTATAAAGGCTTTGGCACGTACGACTAGATGTGTTTAACTGGATGTGGTACATGTGCATGGGTGTTGATGTTTAACAAATTAGTAAATATGAACGATAATATTGTAATTTCAATCAATTAATTTGTGGTTAGCTTTTAGTGTTATTTGTGAAAGTTCTGTGTGTATCTTTGAGAAGTGCTCATCACGCATCAACTACTGCTGCCCCCCCCCCCCCCCCCCCCCCCCTCCTTGCCTGGCTCGTTTACATGAATTATGCATATGACCAGTCCAGTTAGAGGAGCCCCTCCCTCATCACGCTCCTAATCCCTGCCGTTGCCGCAGTAACCAAAATTAGACATGACTGTGAAGTACAGTATGGACCCTCGGGGCCTTTTTCTGGACAGGCCTCATCCCGGGCAGGCATGGATGAGGATCCGGAGGTCCTATAAGCCTGTAGGTCACCTGTCCACTGACATTACTGTACTGATGCTGGTGCTTGATGGGAAATATTCATTTAACTTCAGCTCAGTCTGTTGCCACGAATGTTCAAGCCAGTCAGACACTGTACGGATTCGCACAGATTGGTTGCTGTTTGATGTGCAGTTTGAGAGGGGGCCTGATTATTCACCTGAACGCTGTTAGGATGAGGACACAGCCATTTTGTTTGACTTATCTTTATTGGAATTATCCCTTGACATAACCAACTGCTTATGTTTATGTGTTATGAGGGTTCTTGCACCACCAGGAGGTTATTGTTTCCAGTCCTGCATCTTGTCCTGTCAGAAATCCAGATGCATAGCTAGCATCAAATTATGTGAACATAAAATTCTATAGAAACAAAATTGACATACCTTTTTTTGTGTCAGTGAAAGGAAAAAGTACTGGTTAGGTTTAAGTTAACAAACAACTTTGATCAGGGTTAAGGTTGTCAAATAACAAATGTAGCCAAGGTTAGGCCACTAAATAAGCCTAATTAAGGGTTGAGTTTGGTTACGTTAATCAAGTATTTTAAACAAGGCTTTAAAGTTCACTCACTGACACCTTGTCATGACTCGGGAGATGAACTATTAATACTATACTCATAATGTATTGTAATATTGGCTGTAGGCTTTTCAAGCTACAAAATTGGTGCCAGTAGAATATAAAAGTTTGCTTGTGCTGAATACAAAGATGTGGCAAGGCGGCAGACTATCCATTTAGTGTCAGAGCCTTATTACAACGGACGAGACATTATCTCACACGGTATCCAGATGATCTAACCTCCACGGCCCTGATGGTGGCTCCTCCCTGACCGCAACTAGTCAATATCTTTTTGTTAATATTTCTTTCAAGATCAAATGTGTGGCCAGAAATAACCGCGTGTGGTGTAGGGGAGTTTGTCAACGGTCTGAAAAACCTGCAATAGAAGCTATTTTTATGGAGAGTTTTAGTGTCCCGTAAAGCTCTAAATGCTGTTTCTAAGACATATATAAAATGATTATTTCCCAGAGGAGTTGGACCTCAGGGGCATGTATTGTACATCCTTCCCCTCCTGTAAAGAACTTCAATGTGTTTGTTTGGAAGCGGTATCCCTACATTACTCCCAGCCAGCTCAATCACTGCTCCCTGGTGACCTTCCATTAGCATTATTGGTTTTTGTAGTCAGAGGTTGCTGACAGGGTTTCTTGGACTGCAACGAAGACAGAGGACTATCAAGAGAGGCCTTTTTGTTGCTGAGATAAATAACTGACAGATGGGTTCACGCTGGATATGCCTCAGTACAACTGTGGCAGTAGATTTTTTCATTTTTTATTCAACACTGTAGGTGTTAAAGGAATAAAGTGAAACATATGACTACAATAGGCATTTGCTTATTCTCCAGATGAAACTGTGCCCACTTTGCTTCGGACCCTAAAGTGGCCCTAAATCCTATCTCTGAGAACACCTGACCGCTGTGCTATCAGTTTTAAGGAACAAGAGTGAAATTAAGGGACGATGAAGCAGACCACCATTGCAGGCAGCTTGCATGTAATTGTCCCGTTGTTATTTCGAGCCTGTTAATTTCACAGCACCAGTTGGAGCTGTCCATCTGTTTATCAAAGGTTAACTGCCTCCACACTTACGAAGCGTACGTTTCTCACAATCCTCGGAGTTTACAACATGCAGTGGATTGTGACAACAGAAAAGTTTGTCTTCTCCGCTGATGAGAGATGAAATGTCAACTTTTGTCACAACATGTCTGATATAAATAACTGCAGAGGAAAATGTAAACTCAACCTGAACATGAGAGGAAATAGAAGTGTGGGATTGAGAAGTAACGAATTGACAAATGTTAAAACGTGTAGATTATTTTCCATTGTTAATATAAAAAAAGATCAATCACGGAGAGTGGTTGCTGTTTATGGTGTATTTCATTGTGCTTTCCCCATGAAGGAGTCTGCAGACGAGTGAAGCTTTGCTGAATGTGGAGAGTACAGACGGGCAGACAGTCCAGTTAATGGCCATGCGTCGCCGTAGTGGTAGGAAGGTAGGAAGCTGCAGTTCCTGGTTGTTGATTTATAGGACAGCCTGTCACTTCCTTGTCACTTCGGCAAAATAATTTTACCCAATTGCGTGTGTGAGTGTGTGTATGTGTGCTGGATGAGCATTTTCAACAGCCATTACGGGCGATTTATAAATGAATCATGCCGGTTCACCAAGGCCACCGTCTCTGGGCGTTTTTGCTCCGACAGTCGTTGGTTTGGAGAAATGAGTTCCAACAAGAATGTTTTTTTGGTTTGTTTTGCCACATACGGAGATAAAGCCACGACGAAGGAGGCTTTTCACATTGTTTCCAGACCAGCACTGCAGAGCTTCGTTTTGACAGAGAATCATGTAATCCGTCTGTTTGAAACACATTGTGAATAATGGCTTGAGGCTAGTTTTTGCAAAAGTCCTTCCCCATACCAAATTTCTGACCAGAGAAAGAAATGTCTGCTCCCACATGGCACTTGTTGATAATGTCAGGTTTACTTGGTGTGTTGACCATGTGAAACACAGCTGAACCAATGCATGAAGGCTCACAGGCCACATGGACCTGACCAAACTGCAGCAATGGTGGCCGGTGCTGTGAGCACCTTAAATGTGACTGATGGTTAAGCATCAGTTCGCTGTGTTTTTGCGACAGCAATATGCAAACATGCAAGACCAAGAGTTTAAAAAAAGAAGCTGGTTACCATGGTGACTTTCTGTGCCCCACAGAGTTTGTGAATTCTGCTTCCTGTTCCTGAACCGTGGATGGAAGTGACACCATGCGACTGCGCTACCAACACATTTTCTCCACGGCTAACCCCACCCAACCTCCGACATCCGGCACCCAGCACCCCCCACCTCCACCCACCTCGCCACCCTGCTTCTCCTTTGTTAAGCCAAGCTCGGAGTGCCATAGACACAGATGAAGGCGTGGAGAAAACACATGCCAAAAAGGCCCCCCTGCCACTCTCACTCTTGCACAGCGACAATGATAGGCTGTCATCACACAGCGATCAGCACTGTCACCCACAACATTGCCGTGCACAAACACACACACACACACACACACACACACACACACACACACACACGCGCGTATACAAGTGCAGACATGCACGCGAGACACACTTGTACACACACACACACACACACACATGCATACACACAGGCGTATGCACACACATACACAGGACCCACGGCTGTGAAAATCCGCACCAGCCTCGACAACACTGACAACCAAGTCACTGCTGTCACTTCAGTTATTTTTACACTGGGGCCTGACAACACATCAAAAATCCCTCTCGCTATGGGAACAACATGAGACCACTGCATCAAGCCCATTAGACGCCACGTGTCACATCAAATATCTAATTATCTGCTATTCAATATTCCCAATTAAGTTAGAGATGTTCACTATGCACATCCACAGAATAATTCACCACAGTGTTGTGTATGCTAACTGAGATGATAAGCCTGGCCTGGCTGTGAAAAAAAAGAAGAGGAGAAAAAAAAAACCACAGCTGCATTGCTGTCCTGGTGACAGTGAGAAGGCTGAGGTGGATCCTGGAGAGAGTGATCGCTTGCTGTGGTTCAGTCCTGTTTTCTGCAGATACAATCTGACCAGAAACAAAGAGAAAGCGAGACACAGAATGAGCCAGTTATTCTAGTATTTTTTGGTCCAGACTGGAGGAGGAAGAGTTAACTTTCTTGGCCCTGGCTGCTGTCAGCAAGCAGAAGGCAGCTATGTGATGAGTCTGATTGGCGGCCGATGGCGGTGAGATCAGTGGCAGGGCTGTGCGATGGATGCCATCTTGGCCGGCTTGTGATGTGCAGTTTGTCGCCCAGGCTACACTAGGAAGGAAAGCCTTGAAAATACTGCTGGCTGTCAGTCAAAGAGAAATGTGGTGTAGTTCCAAAAAAACAAACCTTCACCAAATACCTTTTTGTTTGCTATCTCTTCTTGTCACAGCCACTAGGACGTGATACACAGTGTTAGAGTGGTAAATACAACGGTAAACTGCTGTTTGCGATAATCGGTGCAATCCTCGTTTAACTATAGGATACAGCTCACTGCAATACCACCTAAAAGTGATTTCAGTAAGCCTTAAAAAAAGCTCAAAGTTTGTTTGGGTAATTTTCAAGGACACATTTTTGGCAAGGCCAGCCCTATAAATGCAGAAGTCTGTAGCTGGATGGGTGGGTCTGCTTTTTGTGACCGGGTTAGCTTGCGGAGTAAGTCTGTCGCTGAGGAGCGGCTCTCACTCTTACTTTGGCTCAGGGGGTGTGAGAGTCGAAACGAGAGTCTAAACAAGAGTCTAATCAAGAGTCTCAACAAGAGCTGAACGAGAGGTTAACCGGGCTCTCTTGCACAACTGCACAAGCGCCATAAGGAAGCAGGACTTTGGCTTCACTCCCTCTCGCGCATCGAGTTCCTCTTCAAGATTTGTTCAAACAGAACGATTCATTCCCGATTCTAACGTCTCTACATAGTAGTAGAGTACCTAAATGACAAAATGGGTCTTTTGTCTTTTCAAATTGATCCAAGTGATTGTTCCCAAGCAGCCCATATTAGCATTATATGATCTTTAACCTTGATGGCTAAAATTGGATTTTAGATTAAAAATGTTCTCAGCTAAATACAACTGCCTGGTTATGGTTAAGTAAACCAGGTTGTGTTGTGATTTCACACACTATTAAACCAACCATCTTTAATAACAGAACTATAAAATAAAAATCATGAAATCTTTAGGGCAGGGTACATTGTTTCAATTTGAAATTGAATATACTCTGTGTCATAAGTGGGTGCAGATTTGGCAAGCTAGGATGCAAATATCTATGCAAACCACCAGTCAACTGGCTCCCCACAGTTCAGGGAAAACCTCCCAACCATCCCACCCCCGACCTCCTCACCCCATTTTCCCCCATTAGCCCCTTGTTTGCCATGACAGAGTGGGATTAAACACTGTGTAAAATGTTACACTTCTGAGCAGCTCCCTTTTGAAATTTTGTGACAAAACCAGCAAATTAAGCCTTTGCCCCATGCAGTCTTGCCCTCCCCCCATCCCTTGTATGTTTGTAGCCTGAAGCGAGGATCGCCGTCTCATCGCAGACAGTCGGAGGCAGGGTCAGCTCTGCCTGCAGGCGCGGGGCCCCTCAGAGCTGCAGCAGCCGCTCACTTCATCCCTCAACCAAACATCTACGAGAGCAGAAGCCCCGGCTGTATCTGCTGACCAGGAAGTAACACAATAACATCAGCAAAGCAAAGCCGACAAATGAGCACAGGATCAACGGCTGGCAAAATGAAGGAGGTTACTTTGCCGTTAACCTTAAATGGTATGTGGAGTAGACACTTGCGACATTTTTAAAATAGTCAGTAACACTTGAAGAGGTGCTCATTTAAGCATTATTAGAAGGTTACACTGCACGTGGCCATGATCCAACCACTGAACACTGCGGCCACGACCCCAACACTGCTGAACACATCTTCCAGTTGCTCTTATTGTCACACTTAGAAAACATTTTAGAAAATAATTCACGAGTAAATGAATTGTGGCCCTCCACCAACGACATGTTCTTGTTATTTAAGTACTAAATAAGAAACGATGGCCATTTCGTTTCGTTAATGTAGTTAGGTAGCTAGTTAGCTATTTAGTAAGAGAACAACTTGGTCTCAGTCTAGCTTACATGGCTGTGAACAGACCTCTTAAGATTTAAAAGACTCATTTCAAGAATTCTTGTTCAATGTAGTTAATTAAATTGCAATCCAATTAACACTCAATACTTGGGTTTGGATTACTTAAAGTACAATTTTTGTTATTCTTTTTTTCTAGATAACAATTAATCTGGTCCCCAGAGGATGAATCCTACTTCTTCGCTTACTTGCTTGTTTTATTTATTGTCCTTCATTTCTGTTTCATTGTCTGAGTTTTGTTTCTCTTCTGGTACTCGCCCCACCTCTGAGTATGAGCAAATATTAGCATGCTAACACAACACCGTAAGCGCGTTGATGTTGGCACGCTGACGTTAGCTCAAAGCACTGCTGTCCCTATGCACAGCCTCTTAGATGGCTGCAGACATAACACTAAATCCCCTTTGGTGACACATTTGACCAGTACTGATGGTGCTACTTCGAAGTTAGTCCGATGTTGTCATGAAGCATCTACATCATTTCGTCTGTGCCCAGCACCTCTTTAGTCATGGCTGAATATTTACACTGTCTGCTATTCTAGTTTGTATTATTTTCATCTTTAGTGAAGGGTGTTAGGTCTGACTATTATTCTGAGACTAAATGTTATTATTGTATAACTCAATGAGAGTGTATACGAAACTAAAGATTAAAGTTTTAAATAAGATGTTTGGCCTCTTGAATAAATCAAGAATATATCCTCGAAACTTGAAATAGGTGGTTTTGGTCTTGAAACTATTGCACTTTTTGGTTTCGGGCTTAAATACTGTTGGCGTTGTACACATTTTCATAATGTGATTATTAGGCATACATTTCCTCTTGTATGTTACTAGAAGCAAATGTAATGTAAATGCTTTTGGATGCCATCTTTGTTAGCTCTCTAAGTTCATGCTAATTATTATGTCAGACAAAACATTTTCTACTTGGTATTTTAAATTTAATCAAATCATTTGGTGATCATTATTTGGTAGGAGACACAAAAAACTGTAATTTATACTTCCCCCTTTGCGAAAACTTGCATCTGTTGGCAACACAATTTTTCAGTTCCAGTGCTTCTGTTGTTTTTTATGTGGCTGGCTATAGAAACTAAGACGAAGGGCATATCTATATGACTTTGGTCCTTAATGAGGCCTGTTCTGGCTTTTTTAAAACTGAGACAAGGTCCTTATCAGACGCTCTCTCCCTGGGGATTGTCACCCTTTGCGGAGTACGTTTCCACGTAAGAGAGATTTCCCTGACACAAAGGCATCTCTCGTCTATCTGCAAAGCTTCTTGAAGTGTTTATCCACCAGAACTGACAGAGAGCTGACTTTAATTAGCACCGTCTCCCTTTTTACGCCCCCCTCCCCCTTCCCTTCCCCACAACCCTCTCCTCCTACACCCCCATCCCTCTCCGCACCCCCCTCACCCTCGTCAGATTGCATAACTTCGAACTGAACCGTATATTAGGTTTTATTCACTGATGTTTTTGAAGGACCAGTTCATAGAGAGAGGGAGAGCGAGCCGGCTGCTCTCCTCATTTATGGCACATAATTAAAACTAAATGACAATTCCACTCTCCTATTTAATTAACCACTTTAGATCAAGCAAACACACATACAGTATGGTACAGAAAGGCATACACCCATCACACACACACACACACACACACACACACACACACACACAAACACGCAGACACACAAACCATCGCACAGGAGCAGGTCACACTCCCAAAGTCTTATTAAACCCCATAATATTTCAATCTGGGGCTTTACCGACTCCGGAAAGGGAAAGCCGCCCCTCCCTTGACACTCTTTTGGGGGGCGAGGGGGAGGGGATGTCAGTCAACTTGACACCCAGTAAATACTCTCTCAAGCTCCTGTTTCAGCTATTCCCCCCTCTGTCCAATCATTTGTGAGTTTTCTCAGTGTTAATGATGAAGGGTTTAATTCATCATAACAGTATTCGCACAACCTCTAATTAGTAGCAACACTCGTACAACAATGCCAGCGTTATCTCCTCATGCAAATGAGCTCTCAGTCTGTTGCGTTTGCTAATTTTATGAAACGGCAGGGTGATAACTACGCAGCCTGTGCTAATCTTCCCTGCGTTTAACCCTGGTTTTCTTTTTAATCCGCCATCCATAACAAACAAACAACAAACAATAATCCTATTATCGGCATGATGATTCTTCCTCTATTGACTTTTTACATTTTTTTATTTGACTATAATTTAATCTCAGTTATGGGCAGAGAAAACACATGCACTTCCTCCATACGTTGAGATGTTTACTCCAGATGAGCGTATTGAGCTCATCAATACAAGTCCCCTGATAGAGGCCTGGTGATAACATCCATATAATATTATGCCATTGGAAATGAATGGTTGATTATATGCCATGTTGTGCCTTATACTACTGTGAAGCCTGGAGTATAATGGATCAAATTCAATTAGCACCAGACTGAGGTGTATTGAGGCTTATTGCTGCGCACGCATTCATCACTATTTCGTCTACTATTCTGAATTTATACTCACGATGTGCATGTGTGTGATCGAACCAGATAGTGTATTTATTATGTGGCAGTGGTGCGTTGGTGTGTGTGTGTGTGTGTGTGTGTGTGTGTGTGTGTGTGTGTGTGTGTGTGTGTGTGTGTGTGTGTATATGGTGGTCGGTGGTGGGGGTCTGGCTTGTTATGGCCCTGGGTTCACTAACCTTGTCCATATTGACAGCTTCTGCAATTAGGGGCCAACACTGTGAGGGATCCCTGTGGTTAGATTAGTGAGAGATGAATGCTCTTTGCCTGAGTGTGAATGTGTGTGTGTGTGTGTGTGTGTGTGTGTGTGTGTGTGTGTGTGTGTGTGTGTGTGTGTGTGTGTGTGTGTGTGTGTGTGTGTGTGTTTGCGCGTGAATGCTTTTTGCTGTTGATGATTACCCACTCTACCTGTTGTCACTGTGGGAGAAAATCCCAAATACTGTCTCATTTGCCTCAGCAACACAATTATAACACGATCAACACCCATGGTAGTTTTTACTCTTACTAGGCCATTCAAATAGGCTTTTATTATCAGTGTGACATCTTTAGTTAGACATCAAAGCATCTCCGAGTCATACTTGATAGATATTTCATTACCATGACTACATGAATTGTGTTGCTGTGTGTGTGTGTGTGTGTGTGTGTGTGTGTGTGTGTGTGTGTGTGTATGTGTGTGTGTGGAGGCCTACCTTGTGTTAAGTTGACACTCTGCTGTGACAGGTCTTTTACAGGGGCCTCATAGAGAGGACCACCAACCCTTGTTTCACAAAACCATTAAATAGCCAGTGAGGTCACACACTTTATATAGGCACTTATAACTGGGCTATAGGTATAAATGGGCTATAGGTGAGTGTTTAGAATAGGCCAGAATGTTTAAGATCTAGAAATTCTACCCAGACCCTTCTTTTTCAAGATTATCTTTTTGCATGCTCGCCTTTATTTGACACAGTTGGAGTCAAAATACGTGTTTGTAGGCCACACATTTTAGCATCACAGCTGATGTCCCTACATTTCATCACTACTTATTTCTATTTGTTTTACTTTGTTGTTACAGTTTTAGTTTAAGGTTTGCAGTTAGAAGAAAAAAATACACAAAGTGTTTTTGGCGACTTTGCTCCAGCTTGCGGCTGTGCCTAGCTTCTTCTTCATAGCAACGGCGGCAGAGGTTCATGGGTATTGTAGTATCTTTGAGTGCACGCAGCTGTGGATACGACCATATTTGTGTAATAACAAGATGACGGCAAACCAAGAAGGTGCAATTACATGCTCGCCTTCATTAGTAACAGTCTTCATCACTACCTGTTGAGGTGAGGTCTTGAGATGTCGAGGCGCCGGTGAGTTTGCATAACTGGGTCAGACTCGACAATTACAGGGCTGTAAGGTGCTGGTGTCGGGGGTGATATGTTAAAGAGGGAATGGAGGAGGAGAGGGGGTCGTGTGGGTATGGAGTGGGGCGTCTAATGGATTGAGCGTGTGTTGATATGGCTTCTGCCGACATCCTCCTTCCTCTCTCTGAGCCCACCAGCCATTCCCTTAAAGATGTAATGACATCTCATAATTAGCATAATGTCCCAACTTGTCTGCTGCTTTTAGCTGTCACACTGTATTTGTCTGAGCCCAGCCAATTACAGCAGCGATGCACAGTAGGGGGTGGGAGGGTGGGGGCAAATAGAGGCTCACATGATCGGCCACATCCCGCTCGCTGTTACTTGCTGTTACTTGCAATAGAAGCGCCCTCTTGACAACATAAGACTTGACAATATGATTGTACATGCTCGGATATTCAATGGAATCTGGAGTTAAACATAAGATCGCTGACGCTGGCTTTGTGTTAAAAAAAAAGAAGAAGAAGAAAAAAAAAAAAGGTTTCCAATGGTTAGCATCACCCAGGAATGATTTCATAGATGTGATGCATGTATTGTAGTTTGTTTGGCAATTGGTGTAATGGCCCGTCTATCCAGAAAGTGGCACAGGAAAATTCCTCCGCTGTGGCACTGACATTGGTCATTGACGGGGCAACAAGTTCACACGATCCATTCAGAATATGTATTCATACCATCAACTCCTGTCTCATAAGTGTCCCAACTGTCAGACCATTCCCACTGAGCGGTTCCCACTCAAGCAGAGGGGGTTTAAATCCAAGCGGATTGCACAACAAAGCTAATAAGGCAACAATAGCCTCCTCCATCTTAGACTCCTGCGCTCTCCTCTGTCCCCTCGGAGGTCAGTACACACAAACATGCAAATTAGCTGCAATATTTCGCTGGCGTGACCAGGCCTTAAAATATGTTAGAAAAAATAAAATATTGTTGGCAGTTTCAGCCCGAGAAATAGCCAGTCAGAATCTGTCTTCGGTTTTCTACATCACTACAATTTAACAACATCTCACACATTTGATTACTGTGATATATTCCATGCTGTCATGTTTATACAGAGAGACAACCAGCTTTTCAAGAAGCTAAATAAACCCGCATCTGATGTGTCAGGCGCCGAAGCCGCTCTATTCGTCAGACCAGTTTTAATCCATCTCCATATGATTCCTGCCCTATCCACCATGCATCCAAGTCTCAGCAGCCTTATATATAATGTATCTGAACAGAAAAGAAATGGAGGTGACAGAGTCAGTAGTTACTATGATCAAATATCATAGCTGGAGGCTAACTGGGCATCAGGGCCCACTGACAGACACACTCCACGGGGAATGAAGGGAGCGAGCGAGAGAGAGAGAGAGAGAGAGAGAGAGAGAGAGAGAGAGAGAGAGAGAGAGAGAGAGAGAGAGAGAGTGTCTGTAGTATAAGGTAAAGGATGGCTGTGTGTCGGTATAAATCACCATTGCGGAGGCTAATCTCTCAGGGTCTCTGGCAGGATAAATACTTTGCTTATAGATCCAACACGCCTCAGTCTCCGCCACTCATTGGGCACGCTCAGTAGGCACAAGGCCTCCCTGGGCACGGTGCTGGCTTTCCCCCTTAAATCATCCCTCATTCTCATCTTTTTTCACTCCCTCCTTTCAACGCTGAGAGGCCGGCTGGATGACTGGAAGAGGGATGAGAGAGATATCATTCTCATTTCTCTTTATTTCCTCACGCTCCCCCTCACTGCGAGGAAAAATAAAATTAACTCCCTCACTCTCTGTAAGTCTTTTAATCTCATATCTCATCTTAAAGTCTCCTTCTTCTCGAAATTCGAAGGTAATTTGGACAGCAGAGATGAGACAATTCCCTTTGTTACTAATGCAGTTTCGCCTGTCTGATTTTTGTTATAAACATGCCACGATATCTTGAAACAAAGCAGAATATGCAGATTTCTCCCCTAGAACCTAACAGTAAAACAAGAGACATTTCCATCTCTATCTTGCCCGATGACAGAATCTGTTCACTTGTTTTACAAAAAGTAAAGACTTCACCGGGAAGACTTGTTTAAAGAGAAACATTTTGCAGCGTACCGATCATTCAGCTCTCCCTGTTTTCTCCCTTAAAGTCTCCCAGCGCGCAAGTGGCAACGTCGAAATAGAATTAGCCTCACTCCATTGTTTCTGCAGTGACAGGGAGCGTTTTTCTCATTTCCCGGACAGTTCACTCTATTGTTCAAACCCTTACATTTGCAACTAGCCTGCTCTCCATTTTGTATTTGCATGTCCCCTGCTTCACCCCTTTCATCTCTGCGATGGCAAGGTAAAGACATCCTCCCCCTCCCTCGTCGGCCTTCCTCTTCCTCTCCTCTTCATCCCTCCCTTCTCCCTGCTCTCGGTAATCTGGCCCTGTCTGTAACAGTGGAGGTGCTGCCTGATTGAAACAAACGGCCGCTGATTGCTGATCAGCCAGCTGTAAAGCCTGGCAAGGATATGAGCTAATGAAAAAATGGACCTGATTTGAGAGGCACCGAGCGTCGCTCACCCCGCTAGCCCTGCTGTCCCCTGCTGTTACCCTCTATCCCTCCATCCCTCCCTCGTCTTCCTCATCACCCCCTCCACCTCAACCTGTCGGCCTATCATTGTCAGCTATCCTTACTGGGAGAGGGAGAGAAACAGGGGGAGATGTAAATGATTTGTTGGTTGTTTAATAGAGATAAAGAGGAATTAGCAGACATGCAAAGGTGTTGGGGTTGCTATTAGGAGTCTGTTTGCATGTGCATATGTCTGTGTGGTCTGTTTAGGAGCAAATATCAAAAGGATACAAAGATGAGAGAATCTTGCAGAATGGGGGACATTTTGGCTCGTCCTCGTGTCCACAAAGGGATGTCTGTGGGTGTTATCGGATACAGTGTCTGCATTAGTGAGGGGGAAAACACGTAATTCACCAATTACCTGTATCATACTAACGATACGAAGATAAATATGAAAATAGCGGAAACTAATCGTTCTAGAGTATCTGATATGTTTTATAATATTGCTTTACCATCCAATGAGTCACATTTTTAAATAAGGGTACAAAGGGTGCTGTAATGGCACACAAAGGGAAATTGGTGCACATAATGGACCACTTAGGCCACAATGAACATCTTGTGTTTATTTTTTTGCACATTTTGATAATTTTCCCTCTCCATTTTGATGCATACAAAGGCAGAAAGTAGCACACTCTGACCCCCCCGCCCCCCGCCATCTTGTAGGGTCAGTGCTAAAGTGGGCAATAATTGCCAGTGGCAACTCATTAGAATTGGTGATTTGGTGAAAGTAAAGTGGAAAAATAAGAGAAAACACACAAATAAACGCGTGCACATACACATGCCGAGCACCCAGATGCATATACACATGCACACGAGCAAGCCCACGCAAACATCTGCAATGCTACGACGATAAATTAAAATCCTCATGACCCTGTACACAGAATTAGCCACAGGGCCAACAATCCTGCATTAGAGCAGAGCATAGTAACAGAAAAGAACTCTAATTGGGGGTCATTATTTAAGCCGAGAATGGTAAAAGGCTGAAGACTCTCATTTTCACTCCTCTTTTGCCTTCTTTTTTATTTGACAGGCACAGTAAATTAAGAAAGTGGTGATATTTAATACCTTTTAACCTCCTCGAGACAGTTTTCTGATCAATTACTAGAGCAGGCTGTAATTGTTAGCCTGGATAATGATTCCGAATGTGAGAGAGCAGTGCTAAGATGAAGTCCTGAGTGCAATTACCTTAAACCCCTCAAGTGTACTGGTGTCTGAAGAGGACATTATGGAAAGAGAGAGTCCGTAAGACAGGCAGAGGGAACCTGCCGAGAGAGCGAGAGAAAGAGGGGGAGAGGGAGAGAGACAAAGTAGGAGATGATGTGAGATCATCTGACAGCGATGAGTAAACCCTGCTCATACAGGCCCTGTTTACACTGAGCATTAACATGTGTCTCGGGTGATCCGATCACGAGTGGACAGCTGTGGGTACGTATGTTCACACCGGGCATTGGAATGCGTCTCGAGTGACCGCTTGTGCAAATTAACACGTGCGTCATGTTTTGATTTATCCGGCGAGAGACAGCAATGCACTTCCTCTGTCTAGTGCGTCGGAAATTAAAAGAAGAAGAAGAAGAAATCAAAATGATACAAACTGGGTCTATTCCTTGGCGTGTTCCAGTGAAATCGAAGCGACCAAGATGTTTGACGCACTCGTAATATCTCTATGGGCTTTTAGAAATGTTCAGCCGACATAGACAAAGGCAGCTTATGCGATTTGAGAATGAATTGGAGATGAGAAATAGGAGGAACAAAAAGGGAGAGTCGGTCTTGTCTGGGTACATTAGCATTTCGGTCTTCGCTGCATAGGATACGTATGTGGCCTCCCAGGCCACCCCAGCTTGTGGTTTGAGTGACTGGATCATGATGCGTCTTGGTGGTCATTTACACTTGTATTTAGGGCTGTCTACTTGTGATCTGATTACCTGAGATGCATTTTAAAACCAAGTGTAAATGGGGTCATGAGTGAGGCCACTGAAAACATTGGGAGTGTCTGATCAAATCAAATAATGTGCCGGGGATTCCTAAAACAGTAGAACACCAGTACTGCTAGCACATTGTTAGCATCTCTCAGCTTTATGAAGGTAGATTTGTGTCTTTATTACGCAAACAAAAAAGAGAGCAAATTTCTCATTTGTAACTAGAATTTCTGGCTACAATTAAAACATCTTTGCTCTCCAATCAAAAACCTTTGCTCTCAAAATAAAACCCTTTGCTCTCAAAATAAAACCCTTTGCTTTCAAAATAAAAACCTACGCTCTCAAAAAATAACCCTATGTTCTAAAAAATAACAACTACGCTCTCCAAAAAAAACCCTTTGCTCTCAAAATGAAAAGCTACAACTTGAGTTTGAGCGTAGTGGGCGGGACATACGCTGCTGAATGAGCAAGGAGTTTCTATTGGTGGGTTTGACTGGGCTCTTGGCACGCTACGCTAACGGGAGGTTACGGTGAGGAGGACATGGAGGTAAGTTGACATCATATTGCTCTGTTTTGTCAAAAGTATTTTAAATGTAGCAGCACTTGTAGCAGACATGGAGGGCTGCTGTGTTGGCATGAAGCATGTAATGTTAGCCCACAGTGAGCTAACGTTACATGCACGCAGAAAGTGGGGTGTCAACACAGCAGCCATGTCCATGTCGTTCTTTAAAAAAAGAGAATCCACGGCACTAACAACATGAAAACAAAGGGAAGTGCTGCTACATTTAAAATACTTTTGACAAAACAGAGCAATATGATGCCAACTTACTTCCATGTCCTCACCGTAACCTCCCGTTAGCGTAGCGTGCCAAGAGCTCAGTCAAACCCACCAATAGAAACTCCTCGCTCATTCAGCAGCGTATGTCCCGCCCACTACGTCCAAACTCAAAAAAGAGAGTAGGTTTTTATTTTGAGAGCAAAGGTTTTTAATTTCAGAGCAAATATTTTTTTATTGTAGCAATTATAGTTACAAATGAGAAATTTGCTCTCAAAACATGTTTTTTTGTTTGCGCAGTAAATACACAAATCTACCTACATACTTTTCCAGCTAATTCTCAATATTCCAGAGTCATTACCAGCTGCGACCAAATGGCAGAACACCAAGGTTAGCTGGTGAAAATGGAGACAAATGGAGCTTTAAAAAATGCTTTGAAGAAAATGCCTTCAATAAGTTGAGACCAAAAACAGAACAAAAACAACTTGCATTCGCCAGAAAAATAGGCAGCTGTGCTAACAAGTTCAGCAAGGTTGTGCTTGCAGCTCATTTCCCTTGCCCCCAAGAGAGAGACTAAAATTATAGTTTACATTGTCATATTTACAGTTAGTTCCAACAAAATGTGGTGTACTCTTTGGCAGCAAATGAATGAGGGAGAAGTAAAAGGCGATAACATCATGCGTACGATGATCTGGCTCTGTAGAAGATGAAACATCACTTCTCTCGGTTGACACATGCTGGCATGCTGGCACTTATAGCAATGTGTTAACATGCATATTTGTATAGGCTATGTTTGCATATGTACAACTTTGGGTTTATGTTGGACTAACATATCTGCAATCCTTTTATTGAAAACCCTATGTGGGTGTCACTTTCTTGGCTGTGAAAAGTGTATGTAGCCGAGCAATTTGAGATCAAATTACACCCTGTGAAATCTCGTGCTTGGCCTGACAGCAACCCAAACACTAAATAAATCACCTTTTTACTGTGGTGGAAACTGCATGGCTCAGGCGCACATGAGAGCACTCCCATTTTAAACGGCACATTTCATACACAACACACCCACAACAGTGGCTTTGTGTTTTACCACTGGCTGCTTTCTCTTCACTGCAGATGACCGAACCGCGCATTCACGTGAGCCAGAGTTGAAAACAAGCGTTTAGTGTTGAGCAATCTGGGATTGGCGAAGTGTTTGGGGTCTCAGTCTTGGAATGTAACAGAGTTTTGAATATTCATGATAAAAAACAACAGCTAAGTGCCAAAATGTCCCACTTAAGCGAAAGTGCCCGACGCTAAACTGAAATTCTCATCCTGCTGAAAAGTAAAAAGTTAGGTTTGGATTTAAAAGACGTTCACATTTGGCTGCAATATATAAAATAATAACCCACTTGATTCATCACAACTGAGACTGGCCTGTTTCTAATACATAACCTGTGAAATATGTATTCCACAATGGATTGTTTTTTGAAGTACAGGAGTCAGAACATACATTTATCTGACTTCACAAAGTACAAGAATACAAAAGAGCCGCACTGCCTCACAGCTTTCACGAAGCCCTAATTTGTTACTTTCCACCCTTGAACTGCTCCACTGTTTTGCATAAAGTGCAAGATTTGTCAGGGGAGGTGGAGGGAATGCGAACAAATAGTGGGATTTCAAACAAACAGAATGCTTGATTTCTTCAAATATTGAACAGTTGGTGGTGTTATCTGGCTCGGTGACCCGGCGCTCATAGCAGGCAGAGCGGAGTGGCATGGCCTGACCTCCTGTCTGCAGCAAGGCTGGCTGGAGGCTGAGGAGAGCCGAGAGAGGGAGAGGGAGAGGGAGAAGGGGAGAAGAGACAGGCAGAAAAGGACGAGGGCAAACAAAATACCAGACGCCCGCACAAGAAACACACACAGAACTAAACTAGCATGAACCCGCTGCCACCCTCCCCTCCCCCAACATCAAATATGTTAAGGCCATCTGTTTTTTTACACAAGTAAACAACAATGCACCGTCAATAGCAACAGGGCCGGCCGAGTACACTTGCTTAATATTCAACAAAAATAAATGACTGTAGTTAGTACAAGTTAAAGGTCTCTCATTTGGTGTTTTTGAATGGCAGTGGCCGTTGCTAGCGCCAACGTTTTTCAATTCAAACCCAACTCTCTCCGAGGAACCCAGTTACCTTCTGGTTGGCTCCGATGTGTTCTCTGGAGTGGATGAAGGAGGGCGAACATGTTCCCATCAGCCTTTCGATTCCAGAAAGTAAAAACGTAGAATATCTTGTTGCACCGGCAAAACAGCGCCCTCCTCCTGTTTGTGCTGTAAAGCCACCTCACCCTGTGCTGTAAAGGGATTCAATTCAATTCAGCTTATTTGCCTCCGAGGGCTTCACAATCTGTACACATACGACATCCCTGTCCAGGGACCTCACATCGAATCAGGAAAAACCCTTTCACAGGGACAAAAGGGAAGAAACCTTCAGGAAAGCAACAGAGGAGGATCCCTCTCCCCGGATGGACAGACGCAATAGATGGCATGTGTACAGAATGAACAACGTAACGGAGTTACAGCACATTACATGAATATGACAGAAATTATTCATATAATGGGTAGTAGGCATGGACCACGATCCTGATAACCATGATATCTGGATCTGGATAATGTGTTTGAAATATTGGAACACAACCCGTAGAGCGTAATGCATATTGGTGATGGCCAATATAGATGGCCGTAGACGAGGTTGCACAGTTTCACCATTTGTTTTTCACTCGGGAGCAGATGACTTTCCCGATTCGTTGATGTTGTAAGTCGACCAACAGCCTCGTCTTTGCTGGTCACTGTACCAGCTACGCTGGAGAACCTAGAAGACTTTGACACTCACTTTTTTTGCAGAAGGCTTCGCTGTCCCGATTATCCGGTCAGCAAAGTTCAAATTAATGTTTCAATTTTAAAATTAAAAGGGACAGCTCTAGTAAACGCATGCATCGGTGAGCAGCTTGTTATAGATAGGAAGTCATTCTATTTTGTAAATACCAATGTACCAAACTACTACACAAGAAACACGCTATTATCGTATTTATTTGACGTGAATACATTTTTTAATATTAATTTAAATCTTTAACATTTTGCTTGTTGTTTGTTGTCCAAATTGCTCTAGCCAAGTGAGAGATTTGACAGAAGACAGTGTAGTCCAGCATAACACAGTCATGGAAGCAATGGAAAGTTTTTAGGCATAATTACTCGCTATCAGAACAATCCATTACATTTATAATCCCCAAAAAACATTGCACTGAGCATGTTGTTTTTTCTCGCATTATTGTGCTCATTAAATCATAACCTGGGTTTTCCGTGGCTCCTGTAATGTGCTTCTAATACCTCATGAGCACGACTTTAACGTAACGGAAAAAACAATAATAGTAACAGGCAACAATTCACAGCTCCAGTGGCTGAAAAGTCAAGTGCTGTGGAGGAACAAGTCGGCGAAGTGATGCCTCACATTCAGCAGAGTTGAGGTCCCTCGACTCCCCTGCCTTTTTTTTTCTTTTTTCTATCATAATAGAAACAGACAAGGATGATTTACCTTCGCAGCCACTGAGATGATCCACGCAGCAGATGTTTTACACTTTCTGACCATTTATTTGTGGAGCGGGAAAGGGAGGGGGGGCTTGGGAGGGGTATAATTAGGATTTATGGAGTGAATCTGCAGAGTTGCAAAGGCGACTGATGATCCCTCCTGTAAGAAGTGTCTTTGTCTGCTAGGTGAGGGATAACGGACGGCGCCATGTTGACAAGGGCAAGGACAAGAAGCTCGATGTTTTAGCATTGCTCACCGGGGCCCTCATCCGCTTAGCACAGATGAACACACAGATACGCGCTTATGCATTCTATACCACACACACACAGACACACACACACACACACACACACACACACGCACGCACACACAGACACTAGCTACGATATATTGTCTGAAGTCCTCTGGCCCAGCTCGGCCCTCTTGAGGCAGCACCAGATCACCCACATTCCAGCTCAAACACTCAACATTTGACAAAAGTAAATGTGGTACTTTTGTATTTTTTATATTTTTTTATTTCATGGCCAAGTTTCATGGCATCACTTGAGCGCGGCTCCAAAGTACCCCCGCTAAATTCGCCTTTTGGGGAGCGACCAGATGACTCGCATTTGTATTTCTGTTTCTCTCTCTGTGCCTCTGGCCTGTAGCCTGAAGCTTGCCAGCGGTCATTAAATTGGTTATTTACAGTAAACAGTGCTATAATCCTGTCACAACCTCTCCCTCGTCCTTCCACAAAGCCCCAGCCAACGTTTGGTGGCGAGAGGAGCAAGTGTTAAATGGGTATTGAAGTGACATTATCTGGATTTCTTTCTCTCCTTTTTCCCTCCGATGGATGTGGAGCAGGGTTTGTTTGTCTAAATGTTAGCACTTTGGAAAAGCTCCACAGCTGTGGGTGCCTAGATCACATTAGAGGTTTCACTGCACACACACACACACACACACACACACACACGCTGCTCACTCATACTCTGACAGGCAGCCATGTTGGGCTGGCAGCTCAACAACACAAAGCTTTTATCTGTCAGTGGTCAAGCCTGACTGAACCCTCGCTACATTATAGGCAGTCACACACACACACACACACACACACACACACACACTCTCTCTCTCTCCCAAACACACACACACACACGCACTTTGAAAAAGTGCCATTTCTATTTTTTTCCCTTTAAAACCTGGCTCAAATCTGCTCTTTTCCGGAAATTAGCCATCTGTGCTGCCCGTGAGTGACAGAATGTTCATATCAATCCTTCCAGGAGATGATGAGCACCCCGTCTGCACAGACAACACCCACACCCACCCACAATGACACACACACACACACACACACACACACACGGCCACATTTCCAGGAGCAAGTCATTTGTGAATTTGTTTCTGCTATGGATAATGGCACGAAGTGAACCTTCCCTTTTGAAACAGATTAATTTGGGACTGATTCCCATGGCCACTCACACAAATACGGTGCATTCACACACAGTGCAACCACATGCCACACAAGACTGAGAGTATGTGGAAGAGAAACAGAGAGCAGACAAACACACAGACACTCTTCCAAGATTCCTGCAGGACAAAGATGGCTGGTGGTTAATGAATCTTAGTTAACACCATTAGATTGAAAGATGAGCGCTGTCCGAAAGTGCCTTCCTGTGCATGCGTTTTTCTTCTTCTTCCCGTCTCTCTTTCTCTATTTTTTACGCTTGAATTTCGACGAATGGCTTTCATCAGCAAAGCGCATCTCATTAGTGGCGATGATGCGCCGTATGTTGATCATCATCATCTGTGAGTGGACTGATGAGCGATGGATGTCAGCCGTAATGGAGGCGACGACGACGCGTCCCGTAAACCCACCGCTAATTACTCCACATAGCGCCGTTACCGGCAGCAAAACGGCTGCAGCGGCACCAGTAGGAGCAGAAGTGGAAATGACAATCATAATGAACCATATCAGGTGTATCAGTTCACTAAATGCAAGCTGGTATAGAACACAATATATAACAAATCACCAGGACTGAGTTTCTGGGGACACAGGGGAGAAATGGCAGGGCCTATCCCTGATGGCAGACAATATGGCATTGTAAGTCTAACTGTAGGTTTAGAGGGAACACTGATCCTAGATGCCTTATTTCTAATGGCGGCATTTCCTCCAACACATTTAGTTCTTCTATTTCAATTAATTCCAAAACTATCGAAACAGTACATAACGTGGTTTTAAATGAGCTCAAGCTCGACCAGCTACAACAGTAAAATGCTGTTTTCACATTCATGCTTCAGTGACAATAATTAGTGATTTTTACATATTATATATATATATATGTATATATATATATATATACATATATATATATATAATATGTAAAAATCACTGAGGTTGTTCGTCTTCATACCTTTATATAACTACTATTACTTTTCATACATTAAGCCTAAAACCTAAAAGTAAACTTTGCTGATGTTCAACCAGCTTATATCATATACCACAGGCTTTTCCCTCTGTTTTTGTCTGGTCACGTAGCACCAATTAAACAAATAAATGCGCCTTTCTACCATAAAGACAGCCCATTTTTTAGGAAAAAACAATCAATATTTGTTTAAGTAACACTTTCAGGGCTCTCAAGTTTTTAAGACAGGTAAGCGTGACATCTCTCTCTCTCTCCAACCGGACGGAGGCGCGGCCGGGGGGGGGGGCGGGGAGGGGGGGGGGGGGGGGGGGGGGGATTACATTTCACCCAGATACAACAGATACATTTTTCTGATTGGCTATTCGTGTCGCCCATCTCTTTTTATTGATTGGCTGGGGATTCGGGGGAGTCGCGCTTGATTCCTTCATGGTGAGGGCAGCGCGACCAGGTCATGTTTGCGCGCTGCGGCACATTAAGTAGCCTAGAGTTTTTTTTCAGCGTGAGAAATACGATGTGTGGCGGGAGGGCGTGACTTAAGACCGAAATGCGTGACAGTCACGCTCAATGCGTGACACTTGAGAGCCCTGCACTTTTATTTGTAATGGAGTTTTGCTACGTTTTCCATTGTACAATATCAAAATACTTATTTCACCACTGCTTATGTGTGCCATTGTGAGTGGCTTTAACATTTAAATCTGACTCCAGCGTTCATGGACAATCCTTGATGTCACTAAATGACCCAGGCAGCAGATGTAGCTGACCCCACCCACTAGTCATACAGGCTCACAGTGATAGTCTTTTCTGGGTTGACTGCAGTAGATACTTACGATAAGAAAACAGCCTGTGAATGTTCACTGTCCTCCATGCACCGGCTCTTGTGCTTCGCAGGTGTTTCTTTTTCACAGGTGACAGAAGGATGCCGAGATGGCAATATTTTTTTCTCCCTTTGTTTGAGGGAGGTTGTTTGTGATATCGCACCTCATGCTAACCTGCAAATTATTGAGAGCCAGGGTAACAATAGCAGTCGACTCTTTTGTCCTCGCACCACTCCGGTTGCGGCTGCTGATGCTGTGATTCTCCTGAAATGTACTTTGGCTGCGACACAAATGAAACAGAGAGAGAAAACACCGTCTGGAAAACACCCTCAAGGCTGCAGTCCTTAAACCAGTGGTCAGTCTGGGAGCTGTGGGAGATTTTTGGCCAAAACAACTGTTGTTATTGAGTGTGTTCAAGTGCAAGTCCAAATTCTACTTTTATGTAAGAAATGCCTCAGTCTGCTTTGCTTTCAGGTTTTGGTGATACGATTAATTTGACAAATAATTCCAAAATGTGGTAAACAGGAATTACATTTATTTTATTTTTTTATTGTTCGCCATCTAAAAACAGAGCTGTTTTTATGGAATTAAAAGAAATCCTTTTTTTTTTTTTTAATTATGAATTTATTGCAAAAGTTTCAAATATTTCAAAGCAAACTATCTAAATTCGATCATTTATTTCTGTTGCTTTCTTGTGTGTGCTCACAAAAGGCAGCTGGCCTCTCCACTGTTGTTTTGTCTAATCTGAAGTCTCCAACTTGTGTGAAAAAGAGTTGAGTGTTAGAAAGAAAGAAAGAAAGAAAGAAAGAAAGAAAGAAAGAAAGAAAGAAAGAAAGAAAGAAAGAAAGTGTACCTCGCTCCAGTTTGGAGAGATTTATGAGTGGACTAAACCAAAGAGTGTAAGAGTGTATACTCAGAGAGAGTTTGGGAGGAGAGATTTACGATCCGCCGTATGGGTCATAATTCAAAGTTCACGCTCACATATATCACATTTTGAATCACATAGATTATGAGAGAGAACAGATTTATCATACACACAGGTAGCACATGTGCAGGCTCCAGAAAGCAGAGAAAAGCAAAAAACAACACAGGCTCACAAACTCATACACCAGATGGTTTTTCATTTTGAAGAAATGTGATCCTTACATGCAGTAAACCTGGTAATATGATGACTTTGAATTAGTGTTGGTGATTGCCTTAATCTATAATATGCAGTAACTATCAGTCTTTTTCCTGCATAAAAGCAAAAGCGCAGATTATTTATCATCAAAACATGTTTTCACAACCCTACCAACAGTCAGTAATTTGGGATAAGGTCAGAATATGCTATAAATAACCTGCTTGTGACATATACATACAGTTTTTGATTGCAGTAACATCCATTTGGGTAACGCCTTTTAATCAAGTGTTGGAATAAAAAAAAGGGAGGGCCGCAACCATGCCTCATCCAGACCAGTGGAAGCTCTTTTACAAGTCTATCTTGATGTAAACTTTACTTTTCTATTTCCTATGATTTACTGTTTGGAGTGTGTTAAATGTTTCATGCGCCACAGAGGCCACTCTGCTGAAACCTATTCAGCTCTGAACACACAAGCCCATCTATTTCTGTTCCTGTTTGTTAAATATTAACCACACATTCCCGCTGTCTCAGGTGTATGTGTGTGTTTGGGAGATAGGGAGAGCTGCGTGTGCGACCTCTCTATTTGCGTCCGTGTGCGCATGCACGTTTGTGTGCATCAAGTGTTTGTGTGTGTGTGTGTGTGTTTGAGACGTCTGCGTGTATTGGTCAGTGTAATGTTGAGGACCCTTTGGTATCCCTCGCATTTTTGCAACATAAACTACACTATAAAACGTAGCACATCATGAACTAGCGTTAGCATGTCGCTGCTATGCTAGCTATTGAAGGTATACTGAATGTATACAGATGCTGCTTTTGCTTTTTAGTGATTGTAACAGTAAATAAAGACCTACACGGTGTTGTTCTTAAATGTAATTGTACTCTCTCTCGATCACCAGGTAATGTGGTTGTTCACTTTTACATCTGTAGGCTTTAGCATCTTTCTTTCTTTCTTTTTTCTTGCTTGTTAGACATGCTGGTTATATCCATCAAACGCATATTGTAGACCCTTTTTCTTTCTCTTTGAAATCATTTTCCGCCCAAGGGGGGGGGGCTTAGCTGTGGGTCAATTCAGTTAGACATAGACAAGAGATTGGGGAATTTGGTCTAATATGCACAGGAAAAGTCAGGATATGGGATAAATAACCTGACTTTTGTATTTGACTATTTTCTGCTTACATTTAATGTTGCTCAATAGTTTTAACTCAGTAACTGAACTTTCTGCAACTATTGTATGTCTTTAATCATGTCTGGAGGGGATTTAAAAGGGTACTCCTACAATTTAGTATTAAACTTCGATTGAGTTAGAGGACTTTATGGTCAAAATCACAGAGGGTGAGAATCTGACTATTTGCCTTTAGAATATGTCAAGGTCCAGAAACACTAGATCCAAACTTTCCCATAATGCAACTCAATAGCATCTTTCATTAGACTTCCTCCCCTTTCTAAATACCCACTTCTTACAATCCTGGTATACATCTTAAGTCTTACATCCAAGCTGTAATAACTCTGATGACATTATGCAACTGGTTAATAGTACACCTTATGAATAACTGAACTTCATGTCTAAAAATCTGTGGATTGTCCCTTAATTATCAACAACATGTTTAACATGTCATGTTAATTATTAATTACTAAAAAAACATGAAAGTTAACACCAGGACATCAGCAGAATGGTTGATTATACAAGAACATGCTTGATGCCAGTGAAATCAGTGAGAAGGAGGCAGAGCAAGGCAGATTCCTCAAGCCCCACAAATCATCATCATATGATATCATTAAATGTGTTGTTTGCATGATAACATGATACAGTGCATATTCCAGATGCCAGTCACTCAGCAAAACCACGACGATAAGATATTGTTGTGTAGAGTTCTGTTGTGTGTGACTGACTCAGGTAGAAGAAAACAGCGAGAATCCCTATTTTGATGATGCAACTTTACTTTTTGTCTGAACCCTCTCACTGGGCTCCACAAGACAATTAATGAGAGTGTTTTGTTGTCTGGAGGCTCAGTTCTTGTAAAAGTCAGTGTGATGAAGCTCTTGTTTTTTTTTCTTCTTCTTCTTCTTCTTAAAAAAATGTATTTTTTGTTTTAAATCTTGACCTTGTTGGAGCCTCCATCACCCTTCTAAATTAATATTCAAAAGCCCTTAATTAAAAAACCCGCCACCCCGTCCTCTTCTGGAGCAGGATAAACAAATCTGGGGCTGTGTTTGTTCCCTTCTGGCCCATCCTATACTCTATTTTAATGATTTCACTTCAACCTCAGAAAAAAAAAAAAAACAGAAAAAAAAATGCAAGATGGCACGATGCAGCAGAATGTGACATAAAAAGATGAAGACAAGACATAGCTGGGGGTGAATGAGGAGAGAAGTGGCGGTGGCAACGGTGGGGGGGGGGGGGTGTACTGTATTTCAGAGTCGTGGGTAATTACAAAAAGCATTAATGTTTTATTAACCCCTTATCAGTAATTAATCATGGGTCTTTGATGTAAAGTTCAGCTTACAAAAGCACCAGGAACAAATTCTCTCATCCATATTAGCCCATTAAGCCGGCTGGTATGGACCAGTCTTGCTAACTGCAGAGTGCAGGACAGCCTCCGCAGGCATTAAAGCATTTGTTTTGACAGCGCTGTTTGTTTTCTACTCCCAGAAGCCATTGCAGTGCACCTCCAACTCCCACTAGTCTCTCACAAAAGGAGCCTGTTTGCATTTCAAATATGATGGAGCTATTGCATATTGTGCACAAAATTCTACCTTTTCACCCAATGTTTCTCTGGATTCCTGCACTGCATGTATCATGTAATACTGGACTGGCAGACACAATTAGATATTTTTTAATACAATGGTGAATTATGTACTCCCTTTCTTAACACAATAACACAGTGTTATCTGAGGTACAAGACCGCTAATAAATTCCCACAGGGACATGGTCTGAACCAGTAAAGTGGTTGTACAGGGAAATAACACTAACATGTCGGGAAAGGCACATTTCCAAGAAGAAATATGCCTAGGGGAGGGGGTGGGGGGCTAATAAGGCACTATAGGATGTTAAAGGTGCATCATATGCTAATGCATAAAAACAGGACGAGCACAATGTGTGAAAATGTATTGGGTTTAATATTTAAGAGGATGGGCGCGGGGGTTAAACTGAATATGATTTAATGTTTTGTATTTTTAAGGAGATAACTGAAGTTGGTTCTGATACCTTCGTTTAACTTCCTGATGCAAATAAAAATACTTACTGGTAGTAGTACTAGTAGTTGTGAAATGTAATAGTCAGGAGATTCAACTAATATATTGTCAGAGTTAAAAGCCAAGGTGTATTGTAATATTACATGAATGGAAATTGAAGTGGTTACATTTTTCACTGGGCAAGTGATGGCTGGATGTGCTTTAATCATTTGTATTGAAGTATTGAAGTAAGATGTATCTATTCAAATTGCATTTTGCACTTTATGGCTTTGATCGGTTACTGTGCAAAAATAAAAAAAATCAGACTCAAATAGAAGTCCTTTTGTTACATTTAAGATCTAACCTACTCTAGTTTATGAGCTGTCCCGAGTTGGGAAATGGATTGTTGACACCCACTGAGAGGAAGATGACCGTAGCCTTTCACCTACAGCCCCAGTCCTTCAGTCTCTCTCAGGGTGCCGTCTGGGGGTGAACCAGAGGTCATGGGGTGAAAGAGAGGCCGGCAGGACTGTGAGAGGGTGATCATGAGGTCAGTGGAGCTCACAAACGCTGGTGTGTGTGTGTGTGTGTGTGTGAGTGTGTGTGCAGGGGTGTTGGAGTGATAATCGGGGTGAGAGCCGGGTCAGGTTGCCTATGTACACTGAGACTGGGGTGTGCTGTTTGGGGTCAAGCAATGGTCACCGTGGCTCACTTTGAGGAAGGTCTTTGCCGGACTGTTTGAGTGTCATCCTTTAGTGTAAACATGTGCTCAGACAAACACAGAAAACACACACAGTATCCTCTTTGCCCGTGTTAATCAGTCATCAGCTGACGGGTTGACGGCCACATTATTCGCACATGGAAACCAAAGTCGTTGTCACCCCGTCTGTCGTTTTGTTTCCACCCCCCATCCTCCGCTCCATCCACACACAGCAACCCAAACACGAGCACGCAAGGTGCGTGACTTCTCCCGCATCTAGGCATGTTCTCTGTTCTGCAAAAGTACAGACAAGACACTGGAGGCCATGTTACCATTGTTGATGCTTTTGTTGTTATTGTTCCTGCCCGTGTTGATTAAATTAGGAAATCCTTTAAGTCGGCAGAAAAGAGGGGAGCGTTGTTTTATTATTAAAGAGGAAAGAGACACCCCGGCAAACATTGCGCCGGTTAATGAGAAGTACAGCAGAGTGCTTCAGGACTTGGAGATTTCAATAACATGGCAGAGCATCTCCCCCCCCCCCCCACCCCTGTGAGCAGGATAATACAGCACCCCCCCTCTCCGTCTGGTTGCTCCTTCCTTGTTTTCCTTGCTGGCAGAGCAGACTGTAGGTGCTGTCTGAGAGACAAATGTAGTTCAACAGCCTTCAGGTTTTCTTGTTGTTTTCTCCCCCCTTTATATATACAACAACAAAAAAAGGTTTCAGAAGATCAGGGCTTGAACAATGAGTTTTGGAAAACAGATACAGATATTTTTGTATATTTCAAGTGATTTTTTACACCATTTCTTTTTTAAAGAAGCGTTAGATTTGACAAATTTCATGGTTAATCGTACCGGTGCAGTGCCCGTCCACGATGTGGCCGTCAGTAACGGGTCCGATTGCTTAGCCTCCGGTGTTGCTGCTTGCAGCCTTCTGGAGAGCCGCTCATCCAAACAACTTCACACTCAAGTGCTCTTACTTTGGTCCTCAGCAATACACCCACCAAGTTTGAAGTCGGTCGGATGAACGGCTTGTGAGAAAATCGAAGGACATACAGAGTAATACAAGCATTTGTTGCTACCCCCCAGAATGTTATATACATATATATATATACATATATATATATATATATATATATATATATATATATATATATATATATATATATATATATATATATGTATATATATATATATATATATATTATCAATACTTAACCATCTTTTGACATTCAGATTGTTCACTGAAACCCATCAAGATTAAGGTAAAATGAAATCCTCAGACCTTTGAGTTAGGACCTCTTCACAGGCAGCTAATGTAGTATCAAACCTGCAAAAAAGATGTTGTCATTGTTGCTTTCCTTTTTAACTTGACCTCAACATTTCCAACATTTCTAAATCTGTATCTCTTGAGATAAACTTTGAAATGTATTCTGAATGTATTTGATTTTTTCTTTTGCCAGCCATTCAACCTGCTAAATAGGGCTCTTAATAGACAGTACTTTTTTTCACTTGGAATTTAAACTTTTAAGAAGGGCCCCATCAAATGTTTAAAACCTTCTTTTGAGTACTTACTTCAGCTTTTCAGCTTTGGCATTGCCGGCTTACAAAAGGACAGGTTTCTGTCAGTTTCATCTGCAATCACGCAGCCACCGCAATGCCAGTACCTGGAAGAAATGCCACTTCAAGAAGAATGGGCATCTCATCTTTTTTTTTTGCTTTTGCAGATTGTAGCGTAGGTGGGTGCCATTGTCAGGGCAAGGTCACGTACAGTGCACGTGTGGATGTATGGGAGTGTTTCTGCTTCTGTTAGTCCGAGCGAATATGTGTGCGTATTTGCCAGAGTGTGCGCTACTGCATCTGTTGTTTAGAGGGTCGTGTCACAGACTGTGGATTCACCAGACATACTGCAACTGCATTCCCTCCTACACGACTGCTGTTTTCCCATACCAGGCGTGTGAGTGTGTGTGTGTGTGTGTGTGTGTGTGTGTGTGTGTGTGTGTGTGTGTGTATGAAAGACAGCGTATAATGTTTACATGCACACACTGTGAGTCTTTGACCAGGCAGGGCAGTAAACAGACAGCAATCATATAAACATGCTGTTGATCCCACATTGTGTTTAATCAGTGGAAGCCAGCAAAGGAAACTGAATGTATATCATTATAGCTGTCTCTCAAAGGTGGCATTACAACTTCATTCATACTGCCTTTTTTATTTTGCAATTTGTAGTTCTGATGAATGTTGACTGATTAAAAAACATGATTTTATAGCTTTCACTGAAGATTCATGCACCTCTACTAATAAATATGGAGTGCTTTTGGAGGTCATATTAAAGCTCCATATTAGATTTCTAAAGTTGGAACTTATGGTGGTTATACATTTAAATCTACAAGGCTAGTGGGCTTGTAAACAAGCCAGATAAACTGTTCAGGCTCTTATCAATAGCCTCTAGTTAAAGTGTTTGAGTTGAGTCAAAGGCTTAAACATCACTATCAAGTATGCATGGTAAATATGACACTCGCTATCAGCTGACTAGCTTAGCTTAGTTTAGCACAAAGACTTGAAACAGGGAGAAAATGATAGTCCCGTCAACCCTGCCATTTTTCCAAGGGATCTTGATATTGTTTTACCTGTCCCAAAAGCTGTCCTTCCCTTTAATAATTATTCTGGAAACTTACCGTATTTGAACCCTTTATAAAAAAAAAAAATAGAAAACACAAACTAAAAAAAATATCCCTTGTTTTCAAATCCAAATTTGTCTTCTTTTTTATATACGAATTCAACGTGAATTCAACAAACTAGATATACAATGTTACCTGGAGACCTTCCGGGGTGCTGGGAACCAGGCTAACTGTTTTCCCCTCTTTCCAGTGTTTATGCTAAGCTAAGCTAACCAGCCGCTGGCTCCAACTACATATTGAATGGACAGATCGGAGTGGCAGCAAACTTCCCATCTAACGCTTGGCAAGAAAGTTAATAAGGCTTTTCCCCAAATGTCAGACTATTCCTGTGACTTGAACTTCATGGGCAAACTCTAACCTTAACATCAAGTAGCTCTGGCTAAAGGAGCTAGGTCTAATTAACAGAGCCAGTATTTCGGCAGAAGAGGTAGGGCTAAAGCAGTGTGACTTAAATACTCAAGACTGAAGGGGGATAATGTCTCCCTTTTACTTTCTTATAACACCCTGCTTCCTCATTCCAGAGCAAGGTTATCAGTGAGACACAGTGCTATAGGTCAGACAAGAGTCCTCTCTGTGACCCATGACCCTGCCATGACCCAGGGACCTCAGATTCATCAGGCCGGTGTTACTTCTGAGTTCACAGGGGTCACCTACTGTTCAAAGACACACAGATACTCCATCAGCCATGTACACCCTCAGATTATTATTCCTCGAAGGACCGTCCTGCAACAACTGAAGTATAAAAACAAAGCAAAACACATGTCGCCTCAATTGTCTCCATGCCGGCATATACACCACTCAGCAACAAAAGGAAAAGTGAAATGTTGACTTCTCATGATGAATTATCCCTTTCAGCACCGCTGCTTTGGAGTTTGTGTGTTTTGCGTATGCGCTCAGCGAGCATTATAAAATGCCATTTACATAAAATAGATAAATGTCAGGCATGCTGACAGGGGTACACAATATTTGGCGCTTCCCTGGTGTTTCAGGTTGACAAATCTACAGAGGCCACCCTTTGACCTTTTGACCGCGCCGGGCCTTATGGGTAATGATGATACTGATGGCCTGACAGCCAACTTGCCCAGTGGCCATCTGGAGCCGCTGTCAAGGTGGCTGATTGAGAAGGAGACCCACCACCGGCCATGCATTGATTTTTTAATTTTATTTACCGGGAGTCCACCCCCGTTTCTCAGGCTCCCTCCAGTCGGATCCTTTAGCATCGTCCTCACCCTGAACTTTGAACTGGGAGAGAGTGTAGCTGGAGGTCACTGTCAATGCCCCTCTTGCCCATCTCCTCCACCCCCTCGTACTGCAGTCTCCTAACAGACATACACACTCAGACAAACTCCCACTTACATTCCATTTAAACATGCATACTCAAGATGGTGAACTACAACAAGACTTCTTAGTGTAAATGAGCTTCGAACTGCACCATTGAATGTTCATATTTATCTATGATAATAGCAGATAATAGTTAAGAAATATATTATATTTGTGTTTTGCCTGAAGCACGAATATGCTGTGTTCACTGGTGAATGTTTTTTTTTACATTTCAGAGGGAAATATTGTAAAATGTTTATTTACAAGTTGTTTTTATGTAAAGATTTTGCAGTTAAAGCGAGCTCCACCTTGACCACCAACAGTTTCATGGTACTTTGATGATGATATTTTTGCATTATTAAAGATCCATTATGATAATATACAATAATATAACACTTCCTGGGAGGAGTACTACTTAAGATGCATGTCTTCATTCTCTTTTTACCATGACCCAGAACCCAGCCTGATACACAAACGGCACCAGTTGGACCCTGAGGTTTGACTCTTGTCTTGCCCTGCTGCTTTAGGACTTGTCTGTTTTGTAAGCTTAATGATTGACTGAATGTTGAATGTGTAGGGGAGCAGAGCAGGTTTGAACCACATCCAGCTCTTTCAACAATACCCCCCCCCCCCCCCAACCATACCTACAAACTCCCGCACCACTTAAACAGACATCTACACATAGCAGCGCTGCCGTATAGTGATCCCTATAATCCGACAGGCTCGGGGGAGTGACTGATAGCTATTGTTGTGTTGGGAAGCTTTTGTCACCTGACAAAGGGCTCTGGCTTTGGCCCTCATCTTTCTGCATCATCCTCTTCCTCATCCTCTCTCTCACAGGGATATGGAGGGGCCTCAGCGCCCCATCATGATGACTGATGGAGTCTCGGGGATGGGTGAGGAGGAAGAGGGTGGGGGTGATGGCACACTCAAAGGCTATCTTCATCACAGGGAGACATGCAAGGCTGTTTATGGCATTAAGACGGTGAAAACGCTTTGAATGCAGTTTGTTCACCGTCAAACAACAAGAACAAAACCGTGAAATCTCCATAGAGAATTACCAGCTGTCTTGATTAACACATTGAATAAGGTATCGGCATCATAGAGGAGGCTCTAACCAGCCACCGGCGCGTTTCTGCTGCTCTGACACTTTTATTTTTGCTCATTTCGCTTGTTTATTGTCATGATAATGAAGTCACAGTGTTAGTGTCATCAGGAGAAATCTAGCATTTTGGCCTGGTTCCACTGCTAATGTATGCAAGAGCTACTTTTCCTCTCTCATCATTGTCAGCGGGCCACTCGCCACCAAAATGGCTCCTAATTGCAAACGGCAAGAGTTGAGCTGTTAATGTATGCGATCCAGTATACATGCTGCAGAGATGTTATCTGTGAAATATGCTCCTCAATATGTTTCCATGATCGGCAAATCATTGCACGTGATAAAACGTTTTTTTTTGTTTGCGATGGTGAGGATTTCGACGTACTGTAATGAGTGGGAGTGACTGAGCACTGCTGACAAGCTTAAAGCATTATAGATGTTGAGACAATGCAAACTGGCAGACTGAATGCTCAAGATTTTTTTTAATTTTTTTTCTCCGTTTAAGGCAAAGACACATTTTTCCTCCTTTCCTTTCTTCCTTTTCGCTCCTTTTCTTGTATTCATGCCATTTATCTCAATGGCCTCTCACTGCACTGTGGGAATAGCAGCAGCACTTGCGCCATGTGTGAGACAAAGAGAAAGGTCTGTTTCAACACCATCAATCCCACAATCCCACACAGTGACGAGCGAGAGATAGTCACCATCTGTGGACGTGTCTCTCGTCGCTTTGCCTAAAAGTAAAAACTGCACCCAGTAAAAGTTAGAGTGTGAACGCTTCAGTGTGGCGTTTTGTCTAGGTGTCTCGGAGATACCTCCCACTATATTCTAAATCGCCTTGTTTTTAAATAGCGTGGCATTTGTGGACCACATTGTGTGTGGTAATTTTGCCTGTTAAAAAGCCATGCTCTGCCTCGGTGCGTCTGTGCCACTCTGCCTCCGCTGTTGCTGTCTGTTTTGCCCTCTTTGCCTCCATTCCTCTCTCCGCTCATTCCCTGTCCCTGGCTGCAGCGCAGCAGCCATTAGCTTTACAAATCCAGCCTTTGATCTCTGATTTGGGCGGTTGCCTAGCAGAGGCACTGGCTGCATGTGTGCGTGTGCGTGTGCGCATGTGTGTGTGTGTGTATGTGTGTGTGTGTGTGTGTGTGCGTCTAGCTGCCTATGTAGGCCATTTGAGGGCTAGCTGGCACTGCAGAGGAGGAGGGTTCACGACCGGTCCACTTCTGCCGAGGTATTACAGAGGGAGTCGATTTCCAGGGAAGAGGCCGTGATGATAATGCCGGTTCATTTGCATTTGCACTGAGCGAATAAGCTGCCTAATGGTTTAAATATAACTCACTTACCGCTCACTCCAAACTCCAGTTCTCTTCCCTGTACCACTGTTTCTCCAACACCTCATCCCCCCTGCCTACCTTTCCTCCCCCTCCCCCGTTACTTATCTCACCCTTCAGAGCCTCTCGTCCCATCTTATCCTCGCCTCATCTCTTCGGAGAATATCTCCTTTCCCCGGCCATTTGCCCAGATATTACATTATTGAACAGAAATCACTTTTAGCACTTTGGCAACGGTCAAAGACTCCAAATAGGCACTAGACCACTGTTATCATACATACTAAGTGTTTCGGTCAAGGCCCATAATTTACATTTTTGAATGCTCATACCAGTGCCAGTGTTGTCAGATTGCTAACTGATGAGTTATCACATGCTTTACCAGTTTGAACCTTTTTAAAGTGTAAAATCACGTGTTTCCAACAGAAATTTACAAAAGTCACAAAAGTAATTAAGTTGAATCTGGTTAAATAGCTTTACATAGACGACCAACATCATGTGGATCAATTACAATTAATCAAACGGCAACAGTATCAAATCAGAGATACCAGACACCGACTGGTCCTTATCAGAATTTTTTATGAAAGGGTAGAAGAACGATATATTCTCGAACCTAAGAATTTAAAATGGAGTTTCTGACAATGCACAACCGGAATACAGCTGGGTTTTCTTCCCTCGTCCATCCACAGAGCCCAGCCTTTTCTACTCCTGTTCTCCCCCTCTGCTGAGAGGTAATGAATGGCGTCCCTCACTGCGCCAAAATCACCTGTTTCTGCCTCTGCCTTCCTGCACCGCATTAAGTGGGAATTTATGGAGGAAGCTTCCCATTGAACAAAACCATTTCTCTTCCAGTTTGGTTTAACAGCACTCTTTATTCCCTGCAGATTTAAGGGTAGGAGGCTGGCGTTTGGGTAAGGCGGCGGGTGGGAGGGGGGTTACACCATTAAGGGCTACGGCCCTCCCAATTTCTCTCACACTTTCATTGAGAAGGCAAACAGCCCTGAGCGGTCTGCTCCTAAAGAGACCTCTGTGAATAGATAGATGCCTGATGGATCAAGTGGCGTGCTAACACATGCAAGACTGTCCCATTTCTGGCTCTTTTACATGGCAGGAGCCGTTGGATTTCAAATGGGACTTAAAGTCGGGCCACTTGTATTCCTCAACTAAGAATAGAAACGTATAAATGAAAGCAGAGGTAGGTCTGATACACAGGGGATGTACTAGATGTAACAGCAGGCCACGGAGACATTTGTCCCTGATAGTGAATCTGTTACTGAACCCTTTATTGAAATTGAGCCGACATGCATGCTCGAGACCCTCTAATATCATAACCTATAAAACGGAGATATTTCATAATTATTCAGTGGCAGCGTATTTGGGTGAATCTTTTAACTGCCAATGACTGTGTCATATATTGCTGCATTAGCGTCTCATTACTTTGGCGATAGGGAGAAGATTCCTTAATGCCTCTCGACAGGCCATGATGTAATTACACAGTGTTTGTTGCAAGTCAACATGATAATTTGTGTTTCCAAGGGATCTGTCATACGCCCGGGATGCCGGGCGCATAAATGATTCAACCCCTCATAAATGTCCTGATTGAAAACAAGCTGTTGCCCAAACCAACTTAACTATCATGTCATCGCGGCACCTCGTGGCCTCAAAATACACCACCTTAAAACAAAACAACAAGGAAGAGAAAAGCGGGAAAAAGAAAAGAAAAAATCGCTGTGGAAATTCATCACAATGTTTGGTGCTGTGAGGCAGAATTATGCATGAAAGCATAAGAAAAGCTTACCTTTCACTTCTGCCTCTGCATGTGTGTGTGTGTGTGAGAGAGAGATCAAGATAGGGCGAGCATGATGTGGAGAGAGAGAGAGAGAGAGAGAGAGAAATAGAGTGTTTAGTGTATGTGTGAGACTATTCTGCAATTCCCCAGAGGCTGCCATTGTCGAAAATGTACCCATTCCCACCCTCTGAGCTCGACCTAACAAGACTACACAACATCTGCATGGGGGCTGAAGAGTTTATGTGCATGTCGGTGGGGTGTGTGTTTGCACGAGGCGGGTATGTATGTGTGTGTGTGTGTGTGTGTGTGTGTGTGTGTGTGTGAGTGTTTGGGGGAGTTGATTTTTGTTTTTGACTATCTGTTTTCAAAATCTGTGGGGTGGGCAGGGTATATTAAAGGCAGAGCGAGGTGTTCCTGCGTAGCCGTCGGCTCCGCTGCACCTCTCCGGCATTCTGACTGTGACCCCAGCCTTCGGGTGTGTGTGTGTGTGTGTTTTCATTCTCTTTGTACACACTCACTAAGATGTTCTCGCTCTCCTCCTCTTTTCTCCTCTTTTCTCGTCCTCCTCTCTTACCCCACCCCCCCTGTGTTCCTTGCAGAACAGAGCCCCAGATACTGAAGATATTGCCCCTGGTTTATTTGGCCCGCCTCTGTCTCTGTTTTTTTCCTCGTTCTCTTGCCATATATATCTCCCGATCCTCCTCTCTCATCTCCTTTCTTTTTCCCTTTTATTTATCTTCTGCAAGTCGTCTCACTTTGCGATCAATACGCTTTTCGCTTGAAGCCTCGCGGCCAATATGAGAGGAGCTGCGGGATTTTTGAAGTTGGAATGCTAAACATGTTAAACACCGAAGATGTTTTGAAAATTTGGGATCATCGGAGAGATGTTAAACGTCTGAATTTGTTTTTCCCAGTTCCCAGCTGCATACTGTACGTGCATCAGACGTTATGGCTTTTTATCAGCTATCTTTGATCTCTCTCTAGCTTTTCATATAATGTTTCTGATTCTTGCATTTGAATCTATTAGCGGATCACTAAATCAGGGATGTAGCAGTTATCGTTACAAAATGAACATGTGATATGCATATTTATATATTTATAAATCTACTTTGAAAATCAGTTTGCTTCATTTGAAACCATCACTGCATCACCCGATCTTCTTACTGCATATTTTTGCATGGTTCCCGCGTAGACTCAGTAGTTAAAATGTTGAAAAGAAAAAGTTATCTTCCTAAATATATTTTTATTCTGAGGCAATACAAGGCTTTTAGGTGTTGGATGTTCAATTCATGAGCTCATATCTCTTTGTTTATCCTTGAGCAAGATAATAAACCCCTGAAGGCTGAAATATTATACATAGTATGATAGTTTAATATACAGTATACATAGAAATATAGTATAACATTGTTTTGAAATCAATAACATTATATAACACACAATGATCAAAACATAGCTGTTTTTCTTTATAGACCTATCAACATATGTAGCTGCCATCAGTTTGATAGAATTTATTATGTCTATACACATAAAGAGTATTTGTAGACAAGGACTTGGGTCGAGGTAATTGGCAATGTTTTATCTCACTATTGTTCACAACAAGTAATGGACTTTTATTGACAGTTTAACAATTGAATACATTTACATTAATGTAAATCTACATTTTACAAGTTCTCCCGCCAGCACCACATTCCTGCCTGGAAGAAAGCATGAAAGAAGCATCTAACTCAATGCATCCTACTGTGGTTATTCCTCATCTAAAAATGAACAGCAACACATGTTCATTTACGCTCGTTACATGCATACAGTCTTTTTTAAATAAACGTTTGTCTTTTTTTTTTTGCCACAGGAAATAACTTAGGGAGGTTTAGACAACACAACTACATGCTAGGCTGAGGAAAAGATCGTGGCACGGAAGTTACGTGACAAATAAATCAACATTGGCTTCTGTTTTTTACACAGGACATGTACTGCGGTCAAAGTCTCCCCGCATTGCATCACGACCATTTGTTCGTCATTTTATTTCTTGGTTCACGATTACTTGGCATACATACAAACATGGGTTATATCTATGAATTATTGTTTGTTACGTTTTGTAGGTTCGCTTAGTTGGTCCATCACTTTGGTTCAGGCAGCACGTACTGGATGGAATGTCATGAAACTTTAGAGACTCAATGTCCTCAGAGGATGCGTTCCACTAACATTGGTGATAAATAAGGGGTTAAAGTGATGTGTTGCCCAACAAGGTCACTGTCTCCGACATTTGGTTGATACTTCAACTACTCGATCAGAATATCACCAGGCACATTTACAGCTGGATTTGCTGCCTCTTCCTGACCTCGAGTTTGATCCAATATAACCTGTGACACATTGACAACAGGTATGAAGAAGGGCTCCTTTGTTATCCTCAACCAACCTCTCTCCCTCCCATCAGTCCCCCTGCTCGCTCTTTGCTCTTTGTTCTCCGTTTTCTGCACCTGCTCCTCTCGCTCACGCTCTCGGATGGACGAGCGGAAGGCTGCTACATCCCCGATGACTGTCATCATCATCGTCTGTGTGTCCGACCGCCGTTGACGAGCCAGAAAGGCAGCTCGCCAGACAGCCGGGGCGGTGCAAACAAATACAAACTGCCCCGTGCCCCCCGTTTGCATCCAACTGTCCAGCAAATTTTATGCAAACTTTTAAAAATTTCGCAACAACAAAATAACGTGAATAAAGTGTGTTTTCCCTTGGGTTCAAAGTGAATACATTGGCTTCATGATTGAATAAAAAACACAACCACTCGCCTCTCAATAATTAATACTTCTTGGGAAACTTGTTATTGCTCTATAGAGACAGATAATGTTTGTCAAACCACTTTTTGATTGAGTACTGAGGCCTTTGCATCCGTGGATTTGACAAAAGTATAATTATTGGAATGAAATACCATTCATTTACATTACATACAATAAAAACACTTTGAAGGAGCGAGCTTTTGTCTTCAGTGAAAAGACGTAAACCTCTGCACGTGCAGATGTTTTGTACAGCATCCATGTGTGTGCGTGTACTGTACACATCCAGATCCAGTCTATTTATACGCACACGTTTACTGATGGACCACATGAGACAGGAGACAGAGGCGTAGACGTCAAACCTCTTCTCTGGTCGTCGTCTACATAGCACTCCTACAGCGGTCGTAGGGATTATTAAACACTGCTGTAAAGCGTAACACAGTGAGTGATGTCGTGATGAACAAAGAGAGAGAAGAGTGAAGGAATGAGGATTGGAGTGTGTGTGTGTGTGTGTGTGTGTGTGTGTGTGTGTGTGTGTGTGTGTGTGTGTGTGTGTGTGTGTGTGTGCGTGTGTGGGGAGGCGGGAGGCAGATGAGACTCCAGAGTGACGGCGGAGAGGAAGAGAGAGAGATATTCAGGCCTCACTGCTTTTCCTCCAGGTGTCTTTGGCCTGCATGATTTCATCTGCGAGGCCATAATAAACTTCCTTAATGAAATAAGTAATTAACATATTATAATTGTGCAGCGGATGATTTTGACAGAGATCATTTTCCATATCTAATGCTATGCTAATTTAATCTGTTCCCCTCCTCTGCCCGACACGACCCTTTCTGTGATTAAGTTTCATGGCATCTCACTTTCGCTTTTCCTCACCTCTCCCTCTTCATACAACCTCACCCCTCGTCCTCTCTCCCTCTCTCCCTTTACTTCCTTCTTTTCTGTCTCTTTCTCTCTTCCTCCAGTGATGGATTGACTCCTCTGCGGAGGTTCAGGGCCTTGTTGTTGTGGTGGAGTTGCAGGCGGAGGGACATGCACAGATGGCGGGGGAACTGGAGGCTGGGGGTGGAGGCCTGGATCTGTATGTGTGGTCTGATCTCGCTCCTACCCCTGCATGGAAATAAATAAAAAAAGGCGAGCATAGAGCAGGAAGCGTAGGAGTCGGGAGGAACAGCGCTGATTGAAATATAGCCATCAGATGGTGGTCGCAGCATGCCTTTATAGTTTGGTCATCTATAGGTCATCCTTGTCTTTAGAAAGTCTTTTGGAGAAATAACTTGGGCTGAAATAAAGTGATACATAGGTGCCATATGTGTGATGCAAAAGTGAAGCCAAGTGATGTTGGTATAATCCCAATAGGATAGCTAACCATCCTAAATCATAGCCGGTGTCATAGTCATAAACGGATGAAACAGGATGCCTTTGCTTTTATATATTGTCCTTGGCATGAAGAACAGAGTAACTTTTACTTCAGTCATCATGCTAGTAAACTCCAAAAAGTGTAGCCAAAGGAATTCATGTTTTTTTTTTACACCAAGAAGGTTCGCCTCAAAGCAAATCAATGGCATTTTTGCAAGAATTTGTGAAAACAAAAGTCAAATCCGTGATAGTTTTCGTTGGACGAACGGTAAACGATCAACAGGCTGAACACGGAAAACATTATGATATCCTCTGTTCCGTAGCCTCGCTGAGAGAGGACAGAGAAATGGAGCGAGGAGGTTCAAGGGGACAGAGGGGGTGGCTGGGAAGAGTGGGAGGCGAGGGACGGATGAAATCAGCCAGCTGTGGTTTGATCCGTCCCATGTGATGGCAGGACTCCCCCACCCCCCACTCCCGCTCCATCTCTTTAACTTTCTCTCTCTTTCTCTCCCTTTTATGCTCTCAGTCCCAAAAGTCCTTCTACCCTGGCTTCTCTGAGCAGAAGGAGGCACCCACTGGGGGCTCGCCATTTTCTGTCACCCATGAAATGATGCGTACAACACAGTCACTGTCACCAGCCGTCCTGTCCCCCATAATCCACAGCTCCACAGCATATAAAGGACTCATCCCCACACAATTCATGAAGAAAGACAAACCCCCAGTATCTGACCTATAAACACCTGACACCTGGTTAGATGCTTTCACATCATCCTGTTACAACTGATCACTCACTCTACAGCCTTATGGTTTAGTTTTTTTTAAATGTTTTTACATAAATTATGAAGATGACTTGGCAGGATGACACGGACCTCTAAATACCCACACACACGTCACATCCCCATTCATAATAGGCCTTATTCATAAATCGTAAGAAGTGTGAATTTGTGCGCAAACGAACGTTCCTGACCATCTTTAATCGAACGTACGCTAGCCTTTTCATTATCGATTATCATAACAATACGAACATTCAGGCTCCCTCATGTGGCTCAGAGCCGTACTGCAGATATAATAGACAATGGAAGAAATTTAGCGAATTTATTTGGCGACACTGATAAAAAACGAAATCTCCTGCGACAAACAATTAGTTGTGTTCCCGGACACATCCTGTAAAAATATGTTCTCCGTGCTCATGTATAGAAAGTGGGGCTACAAAGGAATGGCGAGTGTAGAGCAAACAATGGGAAAGAAGGCTAAATAATGAATAAGCAGTATTTTGTAAAACAATTTCCCCTATTCTAAGTTGAGCACACAAGAACAACTGAGACGTATAAATATTGTAGAGTGCAAAGGCTTTGTCTGCCTGAATACTCAGCGGTCTGCGTGTGTGTGTGTGTGTGTGTGTGTCAGAGAGAAAGAGGTCAGGTGGGGCAAACAGAGGATGAGTAATATGAAAGCGCTCAGATGTGAACGTGGTCGGTAACAATGAATGAGTGACAGGACACATGCCACTGGGTAATGAGAGGTTCACACCTGCACGTTAGCCTTTCCCTTCTGGAAGCAAGACGCCCCTCATACGATGCACACGCATGCATGTCGATAGAACAGATGCAACGAATGATACGCCAGTCAGCCTCGCCGTGTTTAGCAGAGAACCTTTTTCGAAAGTCAAATGTTTAATGGACTGCATTCACACCACTGCTGAGCCATGCCGGCCCATAACACAGTACGAGTGCTGCACATGCTGTCGTTGTACAACATCAAGCATCTTCACAGATGCACCCCCCTCTCATCTCCTCATCAGATGATTTCAAGTGACTGAAGCGTTTCACAATAAAAGACACGAACACAGAAATGACCCCACTCAAGACATGGGACTATTTTCTTTACTTGTCAAGTGGTGCACATATTGTATTTTCCCTTCTTTGAAATATATTCCCGTCGCACAAACAACCTCCCTAAACAACAGGTGCTCAAATAAAAAAATTAAAAAACAGTGATTAAAACTGAAATCGATTATCTACATCTCCCTCTCGCTCTCTTTTTCGCCGTCTCCGACACAGTGGCATCAGAGGGACCAAATGCTAATGGGGTTATCACCTCAGTCAAAAGAAAACATCGAGTGTTATTAGGGAGTAGGCTTTATTTGCATTAAAAAGTAGCACCAATGTGTCAATATACATGTCAAAACACTCAACACAAGACAGCAAGAAGCCTGGGTGAATGTGTACAATATTATCATCAGAAGAACACTTTATTAGAGAGCTAAACAGAAGGTATTATAAGACATAAGCACATTATAAAAGTGTCTGAAGAATGTAATACATTTTGATTTGATTGAAAAATTACTGCGCAAGCTTGACAATAAATTACAAATATTGATATGCCCATACTGCCATTCTATTGGAGTCTATTAGAAAACGCAGATCAAGTTTTCTTACGGTGTAATCATCAAACAGCAGAATATTACATTCTAGGTAATGTTAAGTCATTAACTTTACAGCCGCCCAACAATGGAGCTGCTTGCACATTACATTTAACAGCATGCAAATTCAAACGTTGGCAAACAAATAATTGAGGGGAAAACGTATAAATTCTGGCTGCACATGAAACCTAAATATCATTTCATCCCTTCCTTTCCTTTACTCAGCTCCCTCCCCCTCAGCCCCACACCCAAAACCATCTCCCAGTGTGTCTTCCCTCTTTATCTCTGTCTTACTGTTTCTCTTCGGCTCGTCTCTGAGGTTCATGGGGAGATCTCAAAATCCCTAAATCATCATCAGAATGAGAAAGGAGTCCCAGGGCTAATGCAATGCAGATATGTTGTCTTTTGTGTCGGAATATGAGAAAAGGAATTTATGTGAGGCGCTCGGTGAGTCAGAATTCATTTCTTGCTCGAGCTTTTGCCCTGCAGTCAAACGTAAACTGACTGCAGACTCAGCTGGCTGACTGAGTGAGGACACGCACACACACACACACACACACACACACACACACACACACACACACACACACACACACACACACACACACAGAGCCATGCAGACTCAACCCACTCAATATACACGGATGGACTCCCTCAGCACTCAGCACATCCATACACTCATGTTCACCTCAATAGAGTGTGTCTGTGTGCTAAGAGTGGCCTCTCCGTCCTTGAGTGACAGGTGTACATGGGTGGCACAATGACCGCCAATATTGTCCGGCGACCATGGTAACAATGGCCTGTCTCCAGGGAGATGGGGAGCCTTGCAGTCGCCGGCCGTCAGGCATGAAAAGAGAACATTTCAGGTGGCGGCGGGGGGAAAAGAAGAAGGAAGAAAGGAAGAAAAAAAAACATTTTGAGGGTTTGTGCTAATCAACATTGCCGGCGGCAAGCGCTTTGATAGGGAAAATGGATTCTGATCCTTGATTATAATATAGGGCACAATCTGAAACAGCTCGAACACACACAGAGTCTGAATAGGCAGCTGAAAATCAAGAGCGTGGTCTCTCCTTGACCATTAGATACACCATTGAAATAATTTCCCACATCTGAGGAATACACATGAGTGGAAGCAATACATCCTAAATGTACAGCTGTTAAACATCTGATTTTGTAAGGGAACACACGGGACGCATGGGAAGTGAGCGGTGTGAATATTAACAAAGAATGGGTCAGGTCTTCAAACAGTATGCGTGCACAGAAACATAGCCACAGATGATCCTCGCCGCTGATGGAGAGCGCTAAAAGGGACAGCTAACAAGCTGTGGGTGTTTGTGTATAACACGTGTGTGAGAGAGGAAGAGGAGAGACAGACAGACGGAGGGACAGGAAGAGAGAGACAGAGAGTGATGTACTCTTATCAGTCTTCCCAGTCCTCAGCAGCAGCAGATAAACAGAAGTGTGAAGGGCAGTTGCGCTGCAGGGGGCTGATTGACATGGCTGGCGCCCAAAGAATTACACACACACACACACACACACACACACACACACACACACACGCACACACATTTGCCTTTTGCTTTCCTCACTTCAGCAAATATCCCCAAATGTGAGTAGCACATCTCGTGCTACAGCTGTCCAATAGATGATTTTTTGGACTGAATGTATGATTTACAAGAATTAGTTTCGTTTCAATGAATCAAGCAATAATATATCATCGGCCATGAACTTAGGGATTTTTGTCTCCTCAGATTCTTTTGTCTGAACGTTTTTTCTGCGTTCTAAAGACTTGGAATGATCCTGTGTTTCACAAAAGAAAAGCAAACGGTATGAAAGAGGGAGAGAAAACATCCCAGCTTGGAAACCTCCAATCTTGACCATTAATAGCAAAACAATAGGTTTCCATTGAATATTGGCCGTTTATTTATACAATGCCATGAACTCTTGCTGTTTTTGTCGTCCTTTTGCTGTGAAAGAGCAGCCCCCTCTTCCTGTTTCTTCTTCCTTGTGTGAAAAAGCGATCTCCCGTCGTGTCACTGTGGCCGTAGGTTTCCTGAAAAATCAAAGTAAGCTGCGGACACCGTGAACAAAAAGACGGTGTGGAGGTCGAGATGTCAAGAAATATCTCAATCAATACAACCAATGCTTTATATTTGTTAAAGAAGTGTGACACATGCATATACTCATTTATTTGTCACACACATACGAGGTCATTGAAGCTATAGGCCATGTGTGTGTGTGTGTGTGTGAGTGAAGATAAACACTACCTCAGTACCAGCAGCTCAAAGCAAGTATAAAGGATTAAAGCAGAGGAGAAGGGGGAAAAATAACTGGCCCATGTGACTGGGCTAGACTGTTAAGAGTCTTGATGGACAGCCACCATGCATCTTCTATGTATTTGTGAATGTGTGTGTTTGGAGATCTGTTTGGGTAATTTGGAAGAATGCATGTGCATGTCCACCTTTACTCGTGCTCCCTGCCTGGGTTTAGCGTGCTTGTGCATATTGGTTTGAATGTATGAACCTGTCCGTGTGTGTGTGTGTGTGTGTGGTTGTTTTCAGTGTGTTAGCAGATTATTGAGCAGGCATGCCCCGTGGCACCATGCTGTTCCACACCAAACAGTGAAACCAATACCTTTTTGTCGCTGATAAAACTGGATGGCCAGAGATAGGCATGCATGTTATCACAAACACACACACACATTATAGTTAGCTTGTGTGTTTGTGTGTGTGTGTGTGTGTGTGTGCGTGCGCGATCAGCTTACAGGGGTTTTGCTTTGTGTGTGTTATCTGTGCATGTGAGTAATACACTCCCACAAAGACACCATACACTCTCCCTCCTACTCTTTCCACTTCCCCAGAGACAAAGTCCCAATTTCTCCATTGCCTGCAGTCAGACAGAAAGACGAGAGGGGAGGCTGCACGAGAGAGAGAGAGAGAGAGGGGAGGGAAAGAGCGGGAGAGTAAGGAGAGGTAGCGAAAAGGAAACCCAGATGCTATCAGCCCTCAGAGAGTCACCAGGGTCATTGTCATGTGTCAGTCAGTGTAACACAACTCTCCCCGATAAGCCGCCCGATTGCGACGATTGGCCGCGATGGGTGACAGTGCGATACCGTTCTGTGCCGGCGCTCCTGACGAGACACGAAATTAACCCCCAGCGCTTTGCCGATAAACATCTAAAATGGTTTCGGGACCCCAGGGGCTAATGGGAAGAGACGGGAAGCTATCAAAATATCAAATGTGCGTGACAAGCGGCACAAGGACCAGGTCTGTCAAACACTCGCCTCTCTCCGAGTGCGATTTAAACCCTGTTTCTCCCCACAAAGCATGGCAGCACAGCGCTGAGGAACGAGCCACGCGTCACCCCTGTCTGTACACGGGGAAGTCATATTTTAATAGACATATTTATTTAGGCAAACCGATGCGGGGTTCCGGGTTTTAATTAGGTAAACAGCTCGTTGAGAGGAATCAATGGCGATCCGTTAATGAAGGTCGGCTCAGGCTAATAGCTGAGGCCTTTTCTGTCACACAGCCTTGAAAATCTCATGAAAGGAGGGAACGCAGTCATCTTTTTCTGTCTAATGCTGCTCGGGTAACGGATAGCTCTATTTTGAGGAGAATGTGTGCAGTGTGTACCTGGGTCTATCTGTGTGTGTGTTTGTGTGTGTGTGTGTGTGTGTGTGTTTTTTTCTTTCTTTGGGTTCATGTCCTTGGCGAGATGGTTAAAGGACAGGAAATCAAGTGGCAGCAGACAGAGAGGCCTGTGTGTGTGTGTGTGTGTGTGTGTGTGTGTGTGTGTGTGTGTGTGTGTGTGTGTGTGTGTGTGTGTGTGTGTGTGTGTGTGTGTGTGTGTACATTGTATGTGTCTCAGCTGGGTGTAATGTGAAGGTGATGGGTGTCACCGGTGTCCCTGTCGTCTGAGGGCATGTCTCTGCCTGCTGGCTCTGACACCAGCCTGACTGACTTATGATCAGGATTTATCATCTTGATTTATGATGAGCCTGGTTTGTCCCTCTCACTGCCAGGGAGATGGGGAGGCCTGCCTCTGTGTGTGAAGTACAAAGAAATTACATTTTAAGTCATTAATATCGCATTCACCTCTTGTTTCACATCGATAAAAACAACTGTGACTCTAGGTATAACGCTCTTCTCCCGCAGCAACTAGGAGGCACTTCTGCATCCAGTGTGGATGTCTGTCAGGATGAATGTGAAGCAGGGTGTTGCAGGAAGTGACAATGATGCTCCAGTGTTTCCCTAGATGATTAAAGGTTGGAGAACATATTTCAAGACTTCGTGTTAATTGAAAGGACTTATTCAAATGTTTTTCCCCAGAAATTGTGAACATAAGGCCCGGATCCAGCGCACAAAGCATGCGGCGTGTCACCGAGGCAATCTATGAATCACTTTCCCTTCATATTGTGCTATAACAGGCAAGAGTCTCGCCTACTAAATGCCGGGCGCAGGGACATGGGGGCTATTTAGTAAACATCTTTCAATTCCATGCCAGCCGGCCGGCCCGAGCAGCCGGGCCGCCTCTTTGCTTCTCCACTCGACGTCTGGGGATGCAGAGAAACAGGCCGTCCACAGACCCAGGGGATGGAGGGATGAGAGGGGAAAGAAGAGGAGCAGGAGGGGTGGGGGGTCGGGGGGCAGAAAGAGAAAGGGAGAAGGAGGACACTGGAACACATCCACAGATTAACCCTCACGGAGGAGATGGAAAATAGAGCGGAACTGAACATACGTGTGTGTATGTGTGTGTGTGTGTGTGTGTGTGTGTGTGTGGAGAGAGAGAGAGAGAGAGAGATCTAGAAGCGTCCGAGCGCCACAACACAGGCCACAACATAGAGGTGCTCATTTTATGTTTCTGCCATGCAGAGGACATCGAAAACAACAACAACAGAAAAAGCAAGAAATACACACCTTTAATTATCCGACGCGACCCTCCACCCTCCATCCACCCTTCCATCTCTCTCTCCCTGCACCCGTCCTTCCCTCTCCCACAGCCACCGCTAATCCTCTCCTTCACACTCCCAAATAAAAGCAGCAAGAGGAGGGAGGAGAAGGCAGGAATGGGGGTTAGGGCAAAGAGGGGTTGCTTGTCGCATTGTGCCTTCATCCATAGATTTGATCTGGAGTTCACCCTAATAGAGGGGCATTGTTTGAATGACAGGAACATGTGTGTGTGTGCGTGCATGTGTCAATAATCTGTTAACACCATCATGTGTGAGGGAGAGGCATATCTGGGGACAAAATCTCTGCACTGTTTATTTTAGGGTTCAGACTTAAGATCGGGTGTTTAGGTGGAATCATGGCTAGAGCATGGTTAAGGTCAGGTGGGGTTACGGTGAAGCCTTCAGAGGAGGAATGTAAGTAAAATGTCCTCACAAGTATATGGTGTCACTACGGAGTGTTTTGGTGCCCTCATAAATAAGTAAGTTTCATATTCATGAGGTAAACACATCCACAGAGCTGCGTGCACCTGTACTTTGGGATGAAATGGATCCGCACTTCCTCATTTCTTCTCGGGAGGGAGATTTGTGAACTGAGGAGTTTAAGTTTGTTGTCTTCCGCGCATTGATTTGCTACGTGCCCTGCTAAATACTTTTTTTCATGGTTCATACTTTATTCATGTGTTATGATAACTTGACATACTGTATTGTACACTGTATTGACACTTACCCGCAGAGGTGACCAGTAATCTTCAGAAACACATTCCTCACATTTTTGCAGTATTGTATTCGGAAACAAGTCATCATATTGATCATAAAAACAAGATGATGTGACCCGTACAGAGCTGGATTATTAACCACAGCCAATTAACACTGATCTTAAAGGTCACTGCATCCATGCAATGTAAGAGTTAATGTGCATTTATATATTCACAAAACATTGGCAATTTTTATTGATGGTTTGTTGTTGATTTATATTGAAATGCAAGTAAAAAGATGTACATCTTTGGCTAATTCCTCCTCCAATTGTATACGTAACATCCTGAAATCAATGTTTGCTTATATGTGTGGATAAGTGTTTATTAATGTGATTTGGTTTTTGGCTTTCCAGAACCAGAATACTACAATTTCTAGATGATATAGCGTCATGTCAAAAGTTGAAAATCATCCCGTTACGGCAGTCAATTTTTTTTTACTATTCTTTGTATGATAGTTATAAGATTATGACATCATCTGGCAGGAAGTTCAAATGATCATTTGCTACATTGTTCAGAATCGCGAATATTCAGCGATACAGCACAAGTCTCCACACATAGGGAATGTTTACTTGCCTTTGATATAATGCTAATGCTAGCATTGTACATCACATGTCCCCCCGCTGTGCTGAAAGCTGCAGTGTGTGTGTGTGTGTGTGCGTGTGTGTGTGTGTGTACGCTGCCTGTGTCTGTAGTTGTGGAAACAGAGCAGGCTGTACAGAGCCAGATACACAGATTGATACACAGGGGAATAGCTGTGAGTGAGTACTGTTGGTTTGCTTGACAGGGACCTCTTACCCCTGTCTCTCACACCTCAGATAGAGAGAGACAAATACACCGGGATGGAAGATAGAGGCGGAGAGCAGACGAGTGAAAGAGAGAGCAGAGAGAGACAGAAGAGAGAGAAAAACATAAAGATAGACCACGAGGTGTTGAAGATGGGTCTGGGGAATAGGAGGCGTAGCATAAAGGAGCAAGAGCAAAGCGCAAAAGGAGGGGCGACAATAAAAGGGTTGTGGAGAGAGGGAGAGAATTAAGGGAGGAGAGGGGTTAGAGAGAAAGGAAGGGGAAAGCGAGAGATAAGGAGGGAGAGAAAGCTTGGCACTGCACCGGGTAGTAGAGGGTTTATTATTCTCTGTAGCACTCAATCAAACGCCGGCCCTCTGAACAGAGAGCAATGCTGGCGAATCATCCTGGGGGCTTTCTCTCTTTCTCTCTCTCCCTCCATCCCTCCCCTTCTCACCCCCCTCCCTCTTTCTCTCTGTCTTTTTTTCCTGCGGTGTATGAGTGCTATCCATCTGTCAGCTGTCGGTGCCAGTGAGAGATATACAGAGCTGTCACTTCGCGTCAGCCCGGGTTTGGGAGGCCCTCTTTTGCAGCTGCCGCTCTACACATACTTTCCCTGTGGCAGCCCAGGAGCGCTGCTCTAAAAGCACAAACACGAGCGCACACACAAACACAAGGTGAGGACGATATGCTGGTCAATTAAAAATGTGATATTAAAGCAGTGTTGGATAGATTGTGAGTATCACTGTCGTTATTGTTATGTCCTTTGGTCTCAACTGCCTCATGATTCCACTCTAAACAGTATACAATGAAATTGTAAGTGAATAATCTATTTTTTTAAAGATGTCACTCTCAAAACTACAGTATGCCGCTTTCTGTTTTAGTAACTAAAACATAACTAAGAACATAAGCCTCGGAACACAGCCTTGTGGTTCGCTCCATATGTGTAAGGACTGTAATTAGAAGATAATCTAATTTAGATTCATATTTAACATTTATGTTTTTATTCACCTTTAACGCACACCATTTCCCATGAGCCCGAGACCATTGTGGGTTAAATGCCATGGTCCAAAAGAAAGGGTTATTCCTATATGGAAAGTGGAGGGGTCACGGTTACTTTGGACTGTTTGTACTTTGGGACATAGAGGACTGAACCAACCGGGAAGACATTTTTAGACAGAGATTACAGCTAAAACCTAGGAAAAAATGACTTATGTAAACCTTAGAACTGGTACAGTACATTTTCATGGAAACTGCAGTGTGTTGTATGCTAAGTCCCTGATCCCAAATGCGTCACGAGCCAAACCATTGTCTTCCTATGAATTTCACACTTGGCCCAGGCAGCCCTTTAAATCAAGCAAGAGGCAGGCTTTACTATTTCTTACTACTATTTCTACTTGTTTTGAGACCGGTAGATGCAGACGAAAGGTTGATACACTGTTTCAATGGACTATTTAAGTCAAGGTAACTGGAACAATATAATCTGTTTGCTAGAATCCAATTTTTTCTTTTGTCAATCACATTTAATCACGCAGCTGCACATGCAACCCCTGCTCCAGCAGGAGCACCACGCTGTTTTGCCCCACACGCTTTGCCAGGGAGTTCTTTTTAAGCGGCAGCACCTGTAGCTCTGGTTGAGGCCAAAGAAAGTAATTGTTGTTTTAAATAACTCTTTCATAAATATCTTTTTAAGGAGTTCAGGGCTGCCAAAAGATAGAAAGCCGGACAGCAAATCTTCCCGTCTTGGGTTCGCAGTTCCCTCCAGGTGAAGCTGTGATTGGGTCCATGTGTCAGAGGCGAGATGGGTGGGTCCACCAAAACCCCAGGAACGCACTTTATGTTTTCAGAAAGACGTATGAAAGAAATGCTGAATGAGAGCAGCATTTGGCAGCATGAGCTGAAGGAGCTAGCTGAACAAGTACAAATGATCAAGATTTGATTCGACAGATCAGTCAAACTGTAACTCACAAAAAAAACACATAAATCACTATTGAAACCTGACAAAAATTGCAACCTAGTTAATATTAATTTGCCATGTTAATACCTAAAACTAAATAAAGCTGTCAGTTCGTCCATTATTTCAAAACCTATTGATCATCAGGCTACAGTAACTCAGTAGTCTTTGTGTTTAGTTGTGTGTTTCTGCCTCATCCTGGCATCATCAAAGTCCTGAAAGAAAGCTGTAGGGGTGTGTGTATATTCAGTGTGTGTGTGTGCGTGTGTGTGTGTGTGTGTGTGTGTGTGTGTGTGTGTGTTTGTGTGACTGGTGGTAGTGGGGTTAAAACAGGACGACTGCAGTGCCAAACCCAACCAGGGTGGAAGGGGTGGGATAGAGGGTTAGGTGGTGTTGGGATGGATGTGTGTGTGTGTGTGTGTGTGTGTGTGTGTGTGTGTGTGTGTGTGTGTGTGTGTGTGTGTGCGTGTGTGTGTGTGTGAGAGGGGTGGGCAGGGGAGGGGCAATTACACAAATTAATTGCAGGCCTCTGCTGACACCACTCAGGAAGGCGACGTGAAGGGTACACATGTGTGTTCTATGACAACAAGAGAAAAGCGTCCTTCCGTGCCTTCCATTTGTGTATGTTGACAAGATTGCCGGGTTTTTGTGCCTATTGTGCCACTCCTGCCTTCCCGCCGCCAATTGTGTTGGGTTTTGGGGGCTCGTTATTAGAGGGTGACAGTTTCTGGGCGGAAACAAACACGACTCTGACGATTAACACCATGTCACCATGTCAGCTCATACAGTAATCCTGATATTCTGTCTATCGCACATGTGTGCAGAGAATGGGAGGGGGAGGTGAGAGGAAGGGACAGTGAGAATATCATAGAAATAGAGAGGGAGAGAGGGAGAGAGGAAGAGGCACAGCCAAAATCCCGGGAGAGGCAGATAAAACCGTGTCGTTCATTGAGGACATTGTGTACGTGGCAGCGTGCTATAATGCAATGTTAACATTCCTCCCAATCCTGGGGCTCTCCACGGGGAAGAGCGAGGCCTGCTGGGGGATCTGTTTAGTTGATCAGACGTGCCAGTGCTCTCGCCAGGCAAGAGAATAGACTGGTGGAGGGTACAATGGAAGAGCAGGGCGTGACAGACTGGGATGAGATAAAGGACACTGCTGAGTGGAATAGCATTGTATGGCTAAGCATGAATAACATAGCAGGCAGAGGACAAGATAGCACGGTGTAGTGTGGCATTTGGTGTGGCATACGGTCGAGTAGGGTATCGTGGGTTAACACATATACGTATAGATTATGATAAAATATTCAGCTGGTACTAGAGGAGAAAGTATTGTGGAGCCTGTTGTACCGGCTGAATATCATTTCCAACTTAGTTGTGAGGGTAACGTTTAGCATTAGCATTTCAGCGTCGCAGTTGGAGCTCATTTTAAATTCTGTACATGTGGTCGTTTAAGCTATGAAAAAAAGATGATATTTTAAATGATGACCACCAATCAGATAATTTTTTGGGGAGTAGAAATTAAAGTATTTAAGTAATACATGAATTGTTCTTCAGTACATTGCTTGAGAATAACTGAAATAATTGTCGTTGAGACATTTTGCGTCATCAGAAACTGAGCACCATGTTCATATTGTGCCATTCAGTACACCTGACTTCACAGGTACGATGTGGTGTGGAGTATAGCATTGAGGAGCAGAGTGGCACATGACATCCAGCAGTACAGTATGCCAGGATGGATTGACTTTGACTGGTGGGACAAAGACGCAAAAACAGTAGAATATGATAGTATGAGGGTGGATAGGAGGTAAAAGCTTATTACTGCATTAGACACAGTAGCTTTGCAAAGGAAGGGGAAGCTAGGCCAGTTTATCCACGGGCATGTTTCTATCAGATTGTAACTCAGCAGCACTCCAACTGCAACTCCAACGCCTCTGCGGGCAGATTGGCTTCACCTTCACACTCTCAATCAGCTTTTCTATCATAGAGGTGTCACATTAACATACATGCATGCATTGCACACATGACATGCAAAATAAATGGCAACTTGCAGATGGGCATGTTTGTGTGCGAGTAAACACACACTCTCACACACACACACACACACACACACACACATGCTCTCTACCCCCTCCTCCAGCACCTCTCAAACCCATTATTGGCAGCAGTTCAGTGACGGCTGTGTGACTGCCAGTACTGCGGATCTGCTCCTGGAGCGAGCTCTCCCCATCAGCGCTGGCTTGATTACCCTGATGTATGCACACCCAGACACTTGACAATCTCTCAGCATTTACATATGCAGCCTCAGCACTCCACACTACTTCTGATCTGAGCTGTGTGTGTGTGTGTGTGTGTATGTCTGTGTGTGAGGATGTGTTTGCGAGATTTACCGTGTGTGCGAGAGTGTGAGTGTTCATAGGGCGAGTGGGAGAAGATGAGGAGAAAGGAGGAGAGGAATGGCAGCTCTCGCTCGCTAAACGTAAAACAAACAAACTTTAATCCGACGCCGAGCCCCTGCTCTTCAAAGCCGAGAAGTAGGAAGGAGAGAGAAAGAGAGCGAGAGAGAGAGAGAGAAAGAGAGAGAGACGCCTCACCTAAGGGCGTGCAACGCCGTAAACACACAAACAGAGCGTTTACCAGCCGGCCCGTTATTCACTCTCATGTCAAACACATAGCACTCAGAACTAACTACCACACACACCACCGGGGATAGAGCTGTGTTAAAACCCTCACAAAAGCCTGCACTTGACTGATGTTTTTCTTTCTTTTCACATGAAAAATCATCATACAAACAACCCCCCTCACCCCCAAACCTGATTCAAAAGGGCCTGCCTCTTGTTCTTTCTTTTCTTTCCATCTCTGTCAACGTGAGGGAAGTGTCGATGTGAGGCAGAAACAGAGAGCGAGAGCGAGAGAGAGACAGAGAGAGAGGAGGTCTGGGGAGTTGCACTGTGTCGATCCTTTTTGGCTGCCGCTTCACAGGGAAACCGGGCTCGGCTGATCATCATTAAAACGCACACAACTTGACATGTTTATTTAATGGCTGCTCCCGGCAAAGACGGCAAGCTGCTGCTATCTCTCACCGTCACATGTTGATCTACCACCGTGCCATGTGTGTCTGTGAGTGAGAGAGAGAGAGAGAGAGAGAGAGAGAGAGAGAGAGAGAGAGAGAGAGAGTGTGTTGGCATTAATCTCCTCATACCTTTAATTTCCTGTACGCTTTATATGAAGATTTCTGCAACGTGCGAAGGAACTCTGTGCAAAATACTGTAAAGTCAGGTCAGGCCACTTTGTGTTTGGATTAAGTGGATTGAAGTGGTTGTGTCTCATACCAATGCAATATTTACACAAGATTTAGCTGTGACTGAACATACAATACAGATTTCCAACACCCCCCACCCCCACCCAAAAAAAATCTGTAATCTAAACAGTCCATGCCTTTAGTTAACATGCCAACGCAGCGCCACCCTGCTGCTCTCTTGATTTCTCTGGTTACTGACAGCTTCCATAAATACCTTTGATGCCTCAGATCACGTTGGCCAACAATCCAAGAGAGCCGCGCAGAGCACGAGTGAATGAGTGAAGCCCACAGTGATCAGAGAGGAAGACATTCTTTATGTATTCTTTAAGACATTCGTTGTGTATTTTATTTAGATGCACTTAAAAACACATGGTGACGAATATTGCCCTTTGGATTTCACATTCATTCAAATCAGCAGCGTTTTGCTGTTCATTCTGTTTGTTTGAAAATGTGACTTCAGTAAATGAAGTGTATGGCATCGTGAAATCAGTGATATTATAAGATGAAGTATAGGACATTTATATATGAGAGTTGTACAGTTCTTTTCTACAGTTGAAGTTAATTCATCAATTGGTGTTTTTTGGCCACTGGGGGGCAGTGATCAATCAGCCAACAATGACATATTTACAAAACTCACCTTATCAAATTGTTGTGATTATGTTTGCAAATATGTACCTATTGACATATTGTACATAGTCTTGTGTATTTCTTTATGTGTTTGTATTTCTCGTGTTCTTTATGAAGAGCATTCAGCGGTAGAACAAAGCAAGAATGTCTTTGTACAGGGAAACTTGTTTTTAACTGAGCACATGACAGCTAACACTTTGACTTGTACCTCCGTTTTGGTCTCCCCCGACCCCCTGAGGAGAATACCTGGCTCTGTAGCTGCTCCACAATGTTCACCAGCGTTAGTCGCTAGCTGTCTGCCTTGGGCGCCAGGGGACAAAAGCTTCCTGTTGTATCTGGAAACGTGCTGGATGAGAGCAGTGAGAGTGAATCAAAGTCGAAAAGCTTTGCAAAACAATGAGCTAAAAGATGCTAAAATGTTTTGTGGAGTTGAGAGGAACTGCTGAGTTAGTGATCACTATTTTGTTTAAGCTCACATTACACATTGATAAGAAGGGTAACATTACAAGAAAAAGGTGAAATACCTTGGCACAATTATTTGCTAATAGTAAAGCTAATGCAAGTGCAAAATGTGCTACACTACATACATTGATCTCCTGCTGCGGGATATAACATTGTCAAATTAGACGACATGAAATAACTCACAGAAACCAGGCATTGGGGATGTGGTCTATTTGCTACCTCAGTGAGTACAACAAAAAAAGTGAAAGAATAAAACGTATAGTGCCAGGCTAGGCTTGTGAGTGAAACACCAAAGAGTAGAGAAGAGTGAGTGAAGAGGGATCAGAAGTATAGAACAGAGCAGATGTATGTGTGTGTGTGTGTGTGTGTGTGTGTGTGTGTGTGTGTGTGTGTGTGTGTGTGTGTGTGTGTGTGTGTGTGTGTGAGAGAGAGTGAGAGACTGCAGGGTGGATTAAGGCGACACTCTTCCTTTTTTGTTTGTTTGAGTGTGTAAACGCGGTTTTGATGAAATATTAATGGTGCCTTCCAAAATGCCTTGTAAAGGATCCTCTGTCTTTGACTTCTCCATCTGTAGCACCTCAGGTAGGCATTTAGTATGCCGCTCTCTCTGTCAGGGGGGAACCGGCAACCCTGCGTGCGTCGAGCTGTCAGCGCAAATCTGGCGCCGCCACCCCGCCCCTTCCACCCCCCCGTGACACACCTTGAGTCCCACAGTCTGGGCGCCTGCCGCTCCACCTATCTACCGACCCCATCGCCGGCCGGCTCTCCCGGCAATTAAACCTTTCCCCAACACGTTCCTTTGTTGCACTTTCATGGTGACAAGCGCACATCAAATAAAAGATGGAATAGAAGAGGTGTGTGAATGATTGATAGGTTTTGACATTTGCTTCATATTTCTTCACGTGAGTCCTCTTTTCCTCTCACAAAAGACGAAACCAAGACGCGGTTTTCTTCTGAGATGGGGTTGACGAGGCGCCCGATGATATTGATTGCACTTCAGAGAGCTGCTTGATTGGCAGCTGCCAAGGATCTAAGGATCTTATCCCACCCGAGCATCATCCCAGAGCCCCCTACGGGGGAATCGGATACACCGACGGTCCCTCGTCTCCCTCTGCTCCCGCTAATGCTGCCTGACTGAGGATGGGTAAATGATAGCGCCAGTCGACAAACACCGGTCTTGCTTGTGGTTTTTGCCGTTGAAGGCCTCGCGTTGGGGGCACCGAGGACTCCGGCGCCCCATTGGCTCGGCGGTGTCTCGTGGCGATGGTGGAGGCTTATATAGAGTCGGCTGCCAATCAGTCACTGTAATCACAAAGGTGAAGCGCCCTGCAGTGTCACTGGGAGTGGTCAGCCAGGCACCCGCAAGGCTCCCTGTCACAGGGAGTGGCTAATTATAGTTCCTACGATACGTGTTGGGGCATAGGCCTCATTTATAACATGGAGATGCACATTTGGATCTTGTGACTTGCAGAGTGGCAGGAGGCAAAGAAACCGAATAGTCCTTTGAGTTCGATATCTTTTTCGACGCGTGTGCATCAACTCTTGTTCTTGTATGTATGTGCTTTCAAGAAAGATGATAGAAGTATTGCCATGCCCCCATGGCTCATACAAAGACAGTATAAAATATATATATATATATATATATATATATATATATATATATATATATATATATATACACACAAAGAGAGAGAGAGAGAGAGAGAGAGAGAGAGAGAGAGAGAGAGAGAGAGAGAGAAATGGCGACTGTTGCCTGAGGAGGTATGGTTGTCATAAAAAAGCTGGGTTGGGATTTGTTGGTGTCACTCAATAAATCAGTGGGAGTTTAATTACCAGCCCGGTGTGGAGGAGCCGTGACAAGCAAAAAGTGTGTGTGGTTACTAGTAGTGTTTGAATGTGTGTGTGTGTGTGTGTGTGTGTGTGTGTGTGTGTGTGTGTGTGTGTGTGTGTGTGTGTGTGTGTGTGTGTGTGTGTGTGTGTGCGTGCGTGCGTATACCTAGGTTGACAGGCACTAGCTCTGTGAGTTAGCATTCCTCCTGGGCCGGACCCCCACCAAAAAGCCTGACAGGGCAGAGCTGCAAACTCTCTCGCACACACACACACACACACACACACACACACACACACACACACACACACAAACACACACACACGGGTCGTACCATTCTTCTCTGGTAGGGGGTGGCATAGGTGTCGGAAGCGGAGGGGCTCTGCTTACAGAGTTGCAGCTCAGTCTCTCAGACTAATCCCACACACCACCTCCGCCTCCTCCTTTTATGAACTGTGCTGGGCAGGAACTTCGGAGGCTAATCTCTGCCTCATAGTCCAGCGCACACCGACTCTGACCCTCAGCCCTATAATCCTGTAACCAGAGAGAGAGAGAGAGAAAAGAGCAAGATACACTGGGAGAGAGAGGGAAAACAAAACAGAGAGAGAGAGAGAGCGACAGCAGGGGGTGAAGTATGAGCGAGGAGACGTGGAGCAAACAGAGATGTAGGGAACATAAATACAGGATGCAGAAGCAGAACAAGTGACACCAACTCCAAATTGTTGCTATGCCTTCACTGGCATTTGGATTTTGCAGTTCTCTGTTGTTATAGATCGTGATAATGCATGACTTTGAATTCAATTATTAATCGCTTCAATGTGATTTCAGTGCATTAACATGCTGTCAGTGTGGGGAAAGTGACATTTTGCTTTGACAATATTGTACACAGATTCCAGTCAAGTCTTAAAAGACTGAAACAAGAGGGTGCCACTCGTTCAGAGAAAAAAAAAGAGAGAAAAAGAAATAACCAGGATAAAGTAGCGGGTGGAATGAAAGCAAACACAGGTTTGACAGAGGGAGGAGAGGTGACGATGGGCAATAGGTAATGTTCTTCTTCTCCGATTCCCTTTGAGGTAACGATTTGAAGGTTCAATGGGCAAGATTACAGTTCTGGGAGAGATGAGTTAAAAATACAGGGTGAGTTGTAGCACCGTCCGCAGCGAGTGAATGACACACACACACATCAGCGTGCTGCAGTGCCGTGCTCACTGTTATTGGCTGTTTTCAACTGTAGCACGGATGAAAAGATTCAGCATTACAGCTGTCAATTCAGATGGAGATCAGGTGGTGGGAATGAACGGGGAGACAGCAGATAGTGGCTCTGGGTTTGTGCACACACACACACACACACACACACACACACACACACATACACACACGCAGAAAACATTACCGCGTGCATGAATGCATGCATGCAGAGGCATTTGCAGGCGCTAACCCTTAAAAATAAACCCTAATTCAAATCCTCCTTTTCCTGATCGCTGTTGTTCTACTGTCTCTTTCAGACTGGGGGAAAAAAACTAAAAACACCAAACAATGGCAGCTGCAGGAGGGTCTCATCATTCAACTCTTAAAGTATATAGGGAACGTGTTCATTTTTCAGAGGGCTATAAAGATCTGCCAATATTTCACGCGCTTTTCATGTTTCCGCAATTGATAGGATTCAAAGTATTCAACGTGCGACTGAGAAAAGAAAGAGAAATTTCCCAAAGAGAGTAATTAATTTCCTGGCACCTCCGTTGTGGAGCTTGTAGGGCAAGTGAAACAATGAGCGGATAAAACAAAAACTCCACTGTACTGTAGATTTCGATGCTAACAGACAGATGCCAATCTATACCCCCCCCCCCCCCCCCCCCCCCACCTCCAGACCCCCCTGCTAGACATGTGTGCTAGTTGGCTGAGAGACATTAGCATTTGTTTTACCCCCCATCCCATGTGCTAGAGCCTCAGGCACAACAGTCAAAGAGACACCACCACCACCACCACCACCACCACCACCACCTCCTCCCAATATCTCGTCTCCCAGTATGTGCGAGTGTGAACGTGAGACGGAGTGTGCTCTCACTCGCAGGCACAGAAACACACACTGTGGCCATTGATATGTGCCGGGACGGCTGAACTGCCTGCTCCGTGTGATTTTTACTAGATATCAGTGTTTTTTTTTGTTTGTTTTTTTGCAATCTGCAAAGGAAAAAAAATCATAAAGACCCATTTTGCGTTGTGCTTTTCTTTTCTTTTCTTTGGCAATAGCGTTCTAATGGATCGCCATGCCAATAGGGAGCTCGACTGTGAGGTTGATGGAGCCGGTGCATGTCCACATCGTGGTGTGCATGTGCTAGTGCGCCCCCTAGCTCTCAGCAGAGGCCCATCCCCTTTCTTTCCCTTCCTCCTCCACCTCCTCCTCCTCCTCCTCCTGCTGCTCCTCTCTTGCCCTACATATCAGTCCCGGAGAGAATAGACCCGTCTAACAAACGGCTTCACAGAGACGCTGTTTTGTCATGTTTTATATCATTCTACTAATGGCAAGAAAAGCAGGTCCTCTGACTAAAGACTGCAGTATCCCTAAAGATCTCTGGTAACAAATGCTCTGTAAAAGAAAAAAGAAGAAGAAGAAGAAGAAGAAGAAGAAGAAGAAGAAGAAGAAGAAGAAGAAGAAGAAGAAGAAGAAGAAGAAGAAGAAGAAGAAGAAGAAGAAAAAAGAAGAAAAAAACCATGACGACTCGCCTTAACTGAGCTCTGTGTTCTCACCAGCAAAAGCTCTTGTTTTGTAAACAGTCTGAGAATGGCTGTGTTTTTTGATCCGTGTTTGTAATAAAGGAGAGAGAAAAAAGAGACAGACGAGAGCGAAGGGATGGGAGGAAGAGAGAGAGAGAGAGAGAGAGAGAGAGAGAGAGAGAGAGAGATCCAACAGATGGTAGATTTGGCGAGGCCTCTGCCATGCAGTTTATGTAAAAGCATGTCTGGAAAGAGCACAGACCCCGAAGCATCTCTCACATATTGAGGAGTCACAGTCACGGCCTGGCTGCAGAGTAAGACGCCCCTAATGTCGGTCATTACTGAAATACTACTGAATTTCTTTTTTTTCTTCTTCAATGAAATTGGGCTTTGTTGACAGCCAGACATTATTAATTTCTCACGTCCCCAAAGAGAACCGTCCCTAAAACTCTACGGTGATTGTTGTTTTAAAGGAGCACAGAGTGGCTGTCCATCAGAAAAGAACGGATCGAGAGATCTGCAGCTGACAATTACTTTCTTTCCCAATTAATCTTAAAATTAAAATGTAAAGAAATGTCTAAAAAAAAAAATATATGCCCATCGCAACTTCCCAAAGCACAAGGAGACATTTTAAAGTGTATTGTTTTGTTCGGCAGACGGTTAAAAAAAATCAATATACTTAGTTTGCAATATAAGAAGAGAGAAAAACCTGCAGATCTCCTTATTCAAGTTTTTTCCCCTCACTATTTGGGTTTGAAAAGTGATTCCATTATCAAAATAGTTGCAGATTATTTTTCCATTGATCAATTCATCAATGAATCAACTAATTGTTCCAGCTGTGATTGAGTTGCTGCTGTTTTGATGCTGAACATGTTCCACACACGGACCGAGCGAAGCCCGAAGAACGACCTCTTGTCACCGCATGATTGTTTTCAGTGTGATTCAATCATCCGTTTTAAATACGGCTGTTGCTGTACACTGCGTTGCCCGGCCAGTTTCAAAATGTTTGGCGCAGAGTGGGCGGACACACATCCACCCACACACACACACACACACACACACACACACATCCACCCACACACACACACACACACACACACGCCCACACTCACAGCCCCAAAATGACCTATTTGTGAGCATGTGTGACCTGCGACTGTCGATCAGTGCAAATTTGTGAGGCAATGAAGCATGCAGGAGAGTCCCGTCAGAGCAGAGGCTAGACATCACCCCCATCCTCTCCATTCAGAGGAAGTGTGTGTGTGTGTGTGGGGGGGGGAGGCACTATGAATGTAAAGAGGCAAGGGGAAGTGAGGATGGAAGAAGGGCAAGCAAGGAAGAGGAGAACTCAAAGTGGGTGAAGCTCATCTAACAGTGTGATTTAATGTCATCTGCACCCCCATCCCTGAAATGTTGAAAAAAAGGACTTCTATTCAAGCCGGCATATTTTTATTCCTCCTCTTCTCTCTCATTTCACATGGGCTGCAGATGCCTTAATTGTGCTCGCTCTTCAAGGCAGCCTTTTCGCTTGCTCTTGATAAGTCTTTGATATTCTGTGCTTCACTAATTGTAGTCGCTGCAGTACATCTATCTTTTTTCAATTTCCTGATAATTAGCCTCTAACTCTTTCATCTGTCTTTTCAAGTGCACTAAATCTCCTTCTCTAATGAAAGTTACACTGAACCCAACGAGGTTGACGGCTGGTAAAGGAAGAAGAAGAAAAAAGAAAAAGGTAAAAAAACACTGACGTCTCTCTCTCTCCCTCCTTCCCTCCCTCCCTCTCTCTCTCCCTCTCTCTCTCTCTTGCCGTGGGCAGGCCCTGTCCTTGCGTCTCGAACGTGAAAATATTCAACCAAAAGAACACAGGAGCCGTTTAATAAGAACATGCTTCAAAATGACTCGGGTTTAATGGATGGGAGATGTGAGGTGAACGGAAGAAGTAACCTGCAGCGATCCGCTAAAAAGATCAAAAAACTCTGAAATCACTCAAAGCCACTGCTGCACTCCCAAAAGACCGGCGTCCTATCGAGAGGCTCGGAGTAATGAGCGAGATTGAAATATCGCTGAGAGGGGCGCTATGTTATGTATATGATAACATATTAGCACAACATCATTTGAGTGTGACAGCCTAGTTTGTACTCCGAAGCCCACCCCCAACTTCTGCTCTGGCAGAATTTATTCTTCCTGCATATTCAAATAGCAGAATCAGAGACGGGAGATACAAAACAAAACAAAAGCCAGAGAGGCAGACTGAGATAAAGGCTTTTTGAAGTACAAGGAGTGTTGCTCTAATAGTTTCATGTCTTTTGATTCAGTGTTTCCATGATGGGAATGCGTTATTGAGAGCATTACTAAAATAAAGGCAAACACAGGGCGGCATGAGAGGAGAGCAGAGAGGAGTGGAGGAGAGGAGAGAGAAAAAAAAGAAAAAAACAGGCATCAAAATTGATTTTTCAATCATGCTTGCTGTTTCAAGAGGGCGTCACATGTTCTAATGACCTCATCCCTCTTGTAGTGATGTGAGTTATTTCACACCGGGCCATTTTAAACTAAGAGGACTAAGGTGGGTGGGTGTGTGGGAGTGTGGGGTGTGGGGTGGGGTTGGGGTTGGTGGGGTTAGTGCTGCCGCTAAGTAGGGCTCAAAGCTGTGAGGGGTTGTAAAGAGGAGAGGTGGGGTGGGCTAAGGGAATGGTTAACAGGGTCATTTAGATTGGATGGGAGATCGATACTGAGAGGTAGAGAGGAGGTGCATCTCTGTCACTGTGATGTGTGGCTGCTGTGTGATTGTTCTGCAGATTACGTACAAGGGAGGGGGAAAAGAAAAGGGAAGTGCTGTCTCTGTGTGTGTGTGTGTGTGTGTGTGTGTGTGTGTGTGTGTGTGTGTGTGTGTGTGTGTGTGTGTGTGTGTGTGTGTGTGTGAGTGTGTGTGTGTGTCATCGTCCTCCAGTGATTTAAAACACATTTCATGTTTTGTGTTTGATATTCTATCCCCGCAAAGGAGGAAATGAAATGCAATGTGCTGTGAATGTTAAGCTTATCGGTTATCTTCAAAGATTATCTCAGTTTTTTATTTGGGGGAGGGGGGGTCAGTGACACTGAGATTATCACAAATGACCAATCTATTCATTTATCTAAAGAAGATGTAATGATAAGACGTAAATTAAATCATGCTTCTTCTTTTTTTATCTCAGTATATTAATCATCAGACATGATGAGTCTGGTGACGGTGGGGGGGGTCTCGGGTTCAAAGCCAGAATTAGACAAATTAGCAATGTGCTTCGTCTCCGCTGCAACCTCTGCAAAAGGTGCCCTTGAGCAACTCTCTGAACCACTGAAGCGCTAATAGAATTGCTTGACCAAATAATCTCCAACCGAAGAAGAAAAGCCTGTAAAGGAACCAATGAGTTGGAGAACTGTCTGCACTGTCAATGTGCAGGTAAAGGCACCTTAAGGTGTGGATATATAAGAGCCTGTTAGGCAGGTGGTTAATAAGCATTATGATTATTGGGCCATGCCTACATTTCTGATGTTCAGCTCACATATGTGTTGCCATATATTCTGTGATGTTTTGCGTGTCCTCTTGTGGTTTGTGCTCCAGTGCTGCCTGCAGCGTATCCTGCAGCGTGTTGCAGCCTCCCAGCAAACATGCGAGGCCTGGAGGTAAAATGGTTCACACGACACCCGCAGAAGAGATCCCAGAAGAAAGTAGATGCCTCACATTTATAAAGCCTGAAAAAAAAGAAAAAAAACATAGCTGGTGAAAGTTCTGCCATTATACAGTTATTGTATTTGATTGATTTTGAAGTTGTACTGATTGATATCTTAAAATAGCTATAAATCGTTTCTTACTGACGTGAGACATGTTTCGTAAAGTCACTTCAATGCCCACTTATATGTAAGGTACTTTTTTTCTTCTTCTTTCTTTCTTTCTTCTGGTTAGCAATTAGCCAGCCTTCTAAATCTAGAGTACCGTATGCATAGTCTACGATCTTAGTTTTAATTCTCAAAAACTGGAGGACAAAAGTAAAATTGCGCAACACCTCACTGATCCCCATAGACTCACTGTGTGTTCCTTTGGCGTCACGGAGGTCAGAGGTCGGGGTCAGCAGCAGAACAGCTTGTAGGGCGTCAGTGTGTTGATCAAAGACCCCTCTGCAGGCAGGATGCTTGCTGACACAGCTGCCTAGATCCAGTCTGAAGGACATTCTCTGTAAACACACGAAGAGAAGAAAAACACCACTCACTTACTGACACTCGTATTTCTGTATTTGTTCCGACTTATTCGACGCGGCCTCTGCTGTATTATTACACAAACACATTTTCTCAGATATTCTCCGGCTTTTCTTTGTTCGCGTAGGAGAAAAACAAGAAAAAAAAACACAGCTTATACATAATTGTCCTACCCGTATCCAAACAGCGAGATGGAGAAATAGATATGTGCAACGCCGGGGAGCACACTCTCTAAGTGCACTGCCTGCAATTCATAGCATAACAAGCTGCATTCATTCAGTTGATCCTCAGGTCGCAAAGAAACATCTTGATTGGCTGTGTGCTGTCATTGGCTACTGGATCGTGTAAACTTTTGAAAATGTGTTTTACTGAATATGATCATTGAGTTTCTTCTCCAACAACAGCCGTGTGCTGAAGGCTTAATCTCTTGGTAGGCCTTGTTATTTCTCTCAGCCCTCTCAGAGGAGTGGGGGTAACAGGAAACACAGCTCTCATCGCTTACACTCATTTTGGATTGGCTGGGATGTGACATATTTTGCTTCTTTTTTTTGTTCTTCTTTTGCCGCCTTCATTGTCCGTCTGCCTGTGCTGGGATGTGGGAGGCGGATCAGATATCACAGCCTTGGGTGTTCGCCAGTGCCGCTCGTTTATCACGCCGCCCTCCGGGGATTCTGGGAAACGACGGACCGGAGGGATGTACGGCCAGGGACGACAGGTGCTCATCTTCCAAAGAAACGCACCAATCAGGGTGCTCACATCTCCGGCCCTGTCACGATCCAGCTCTCTGTAATCTGATACAGGTTCCTGCAGCTCATTAGTGAATCTGGATGCGAATGTTCTGCTATCGCGCACGCTGTTATTTTACAATGAAAGTGTGGTACCACAGCGGGGATAAATTCTGGCATCAGCTGACCATTTATTTTAATTGTATTGCACAGTGTTTGTGGCTTGGAAGTCCAGTATGTTAGTCGGTACACAAACCCAACCCTGTTTACGGTTGTAACTTCTTATAATGAGGCTTTTCTTTTCCTTCTACTTTGAGGGACTCTGCAGGGACTCTGGCAAAGTCTATACATCTGATATCATTTGCAGCTGAAACTGTGTGGCCTGCTCATATCGATAACAAGTTCTGGGGACAGACGAGATACAGTGGTATTTATTATCTGGTCATTTCAAATGATTGTCAAAGCATAGTAGGGATTTCTGACTTAATCTACATTCAGGGTGCATGGAGAAGGGATATAAATCCCTTAATAAAACACGTTATGTTTGCTCTGCATTGTTTCGGGTCTGTAGAAAGTTGTTCTCTTCTTCAAATTATCATCAATTCAAAGGGAAAACTGGCTTTTAATGATTGGCACTTGACCTTCTTTCACTCGCTACAAACAAGATGAACATTTTACAAAATGGTTTCATACTCCAGAGATATTAAGTCATCTGTCCTTTACTATAATACGAGGAATAAATGATGAAAGAGAAACAAATAGGCCATCATAAATCACTCAGTTTTTATCATGACAGCGGTGACTGACAGTCTTCAACAGAGATCTTCCCACATGTTAGGAGAATCGTGTGTTTGATGATCACACCCGATGAGGTAACGCGATGAAACATCTCCTTTAGCGCGTCTTCTGAGCGACACGACGGAATATGATGAACTCGTCTCATGTCTGACGTGAGGTCAAACTGGGTTAAACACGGAGGATTGAAAACACCTGCTGGTTGACAAAGTGTCTGCAGAACGCCTGTTGCTGAACTGACACATTGCATGGAGGGCCCACATGAGAGCCACAGTGAATGTTACTCGCTCGCTGGCCTTCGACCGCTGGGTTTGATTGAAAGTGGTGTGCTCCAAAATACCGATGTCAGGGTGGCAGAACTCGCAAATAAGTGTGTCACCGAATCACCGAATCAAAGCAGCTGAAGGAAACCGACGCGCTGACGACTTTGCGACGTGCTAATTTTGCGATTTTTGTTGTTTTTGTTTAGAATTATCGCTCTGAAGACAATCACGGCGGCTCTTTTGTTCGTGCGGGGCAGCAGAAACCCCTCGCGCCTCCGTGTCACTCATTTCCTGCAGCTTATTTTTAAAACACAGAAGTCACGTCGGAGAGGTGTCACATAATTCCCCTGTAATTAATCTATAGGCCAAGTGGCTCCTTAAAAAGTGTGTTGTGAAAAGTACAATGTGAAGTGTTGTGATGGCTGTCACCGTGCAGCAAGCTGTACGCCGCCGCAGCTCAAAGTGATGCGAGCGCCGAGCAGCTGCTGGAAAAGTGAGAAAAAGAGAAAAAAACAGAGTTGTGCATGACGGATAATTTTCTGCACCAACTTTGAGTCTTTTTTTGGGGGGAAAATACAATATTTCAGATTACCTTAAACCCACGTAGGTGTCAAACTGGACTGGTAAGGACAAATAGCTACACTTACTGTATGCCTCCCCCCACCCACAGTTTTATTTGAGCTAATTTAAATTCTTTCTCTAGGGTGGGAAAACTAGCGGCCTCTTCAAACTTTCAGAGTATGTAATTTGGTGTAAAACAGTAGCACTTTAGGCGTTCTCCACCAGTGAAATTAAATGGGACCCTGCGGGGTTGTGTTGTAGGGTATTAAGTAATGTTTATTGATGTTTATTCTCCGAGGGAGCTGCGTGAAAAAAAATCACTCTTCAGCTTTGATTAATTTCCCCCCTTGCTCCACGTAAACGATGAAGCCGAAGCAAAATCGCTCTTTAGCCATGACTCAGAGAGACTACAAGTGGAGCATCTCTCTTTAATAAAACCCTCATGCTGTTTTATGTAAAAAAATGGACTGTGACCGTGAGGACTCTTTTTTTTTTTGAAAAATGATGGCTGGAAGCCTGCAGCACGATTCATCACCTATGAATTTGAACAGCTGGTATGTCTTCTTTTTACCGCTCGTGGATGGAGATCACATTTAACAAGACCGTGGCCTCAGTCAGAGCAAATTCAATCTTGTTTTTCCCATTAAAATAGAGGGCAGAGATCAAACGGAATAATCTAAATCCAGCAACTTTTGGTCACACATTCTACTAGATTCAGGGACTACCAAGTATCTAGATTACTAGACCCGAACGCAGGCGGAAACACATCATTTCTTATTGCCTTAAGAAAACCTTTTCTCTTCTTTTCATCCGCTTCCTTTCAGGTCTCAGAAATATCGAGAGTGGAGCTTCTGTTTGTTTCCTCCTTGAATCACCGTTTTCCTAAGTGTTCCTGTGAGTTTCTGCTTGGCTGGCTGCAGGACTGACACCTCTCCCCAGATCCGAGCATGTTCAGTTGCCCCCTGTGCCAGCCTGTCATCCGGCCCAACCCATCACTCTCCCACAGCACAACAAGTCCCCACCTGTCACACACACACACACACACACACACACACACACACACACACACACACACGTACGCACACAAAATAACTTCCCCTCTTCACTCAATGATAAAAAAAAATGAAAATGAAAGGCATAAAGAAAACAATGGCAGTGTTGCTATGCAACCTTGGGTCACAGCCATACATTTCCATCCTCTTTCCTGCTCTTTAAGACTAATATGTGTTCTGATAAACCTTTGAACTCGATCACACTATGAAGGGAATGCACAGATACAAGTTGAGGGCCACTCGTGAGATGGATATACTGTAATCTTGCTGCCGTTTGTGTACCCACCACTCTATGTTGCTCCTCGTTTGCTATTTGTGGTAAAAGGTCCTATTTGATGTAAGCCATAAGCGATGAGAGGCAGTGCTTTACGGGGAGTTTAGAGCGGCTAAGAGGCGCTGTTAGGCATAAAGCGAAGCCTCTGAGCTGTTCTAAAATCACTGTGAAGCACTGCATCGAGTGGCTTATTGCTTTTATGAAATTACATTATTCTAATGTTATTCTTCAGTGGACCATGAGAGGGTTGGCCTGATTTATTAGTATGACTTTATTGGACTCTTCAGATATGTATACCTCTTCAGCGGTGTGCACCTCCAGCATGACTGCGGATTGAACAATGCAGATTGATATGATAATTATTGGAGCTCAATTCTACAATTATTCTTTTTATTTTCAAATGTGGTTTTATGAACTGAACGCCCGGCATGATCGTTTAAAGCATTACAAATTATGAGAAGTAAAACTTAAAAGTAAAATATCAAAACCCGTGACAATACTCCAATAACGGGCGGTAAGACAGTTTTTTTGTTTTTTGATTTTCAGTGCACAAGTGTTGAATTATTTTACAATAAGAAGACAGTGATGTGTCGTCGAATATAAAAATGTCTATTAACATTTAATTGAGATTAGTAGAAGTTAATATGCATGTTCACTCTGCACCTAATGGATTTGATGTGTTGCTGCTTCCTGATTTGAGCACCGTCTTCAACATGTCCTTTTGTTCCATGTCTGCATTTCCAAACCAGTCACCTGTAACTTAACCTGAGTGTCACTTAACCTGACGTTTATTTGTCAAAAGACTGTAGTTGAATGGGTATTTTTACATAAAGAAGACACAAATAAAACCTCCATGACTCTGCTGACGTTGTATCCCTGCAGCAGATGCTCCCTCCCAAGTCTGAGACACGCCCACACGAGCACACACCAACCGGAGGGCCTTACAATACGAGACAGCTGTGGTTGTGAGAGGCCAAATCTTCTAATGACCCCCTGTCATATTCATTAGGGAGGCCCATCAGTGTCTGCATGGCTGCAGTGATTGTCGGGCCGTTTACCGCCTGCTGCTCGAACACCTTAAAGCCACGAGCACCTGTGCTGGCGGTTACAGGTGTGTTTAAATGCCAGGCCGGACCATTGTCCCGCTTCCTGTCTTACTTTCACTGATTTTTTAAAGTAAGACAGGAAGCTTTTGAGTCTTGAGTTTCAACTTGAATATGAAAAAAATACTGATATTGATTGGCAAACAACATTATTACTAAACAGAAACCTAAAAAACACATTACCTCCCAGTACTGTGTGCAAGTTGCTTCTTAACCACTGCAAACATATGGTGCTAGCAATGGTGTTAATAGGATACTGACCTTAAAGAGCTCAGAAGAGGAAGAAATAAAAGACACGCCTATTCTTAGAAGCACATTAAAGTGTAGTTTTCTCTTTGTCTCTTCGAGACCGTGTCCTTGCAGAACCTGCTTGAGTTTGGTATGCAACCTCTACTGCACCACACAATGAAGCAAACAAGGGAATCAGTAGCTGAGTAACTGCAGTACCAGTGTGACACCAAACAAACAAAACACCAGCAAGTCAAACTGCACCACATCACACTAAAAAGAGGATCTCACTTCCAAACTTTATTCATTTTGCACAGGAAGAGAAAAGTGCCAGTTGATGCATTATTTGCAGCAGAAGAAAGTTGCATCAGTCCTCCCGCTTTCTGACTGAAGTCAATAAGAGACGCGTTGCCTCATACTGTCCCTTCCCCCCTTTACCCTCAGCACACTGCATTGTGGGATATCCTGTTGGTTTATCTTCCTCTGCTGCTTGTCTGTTGGTTGTCTGAGCGTCAGCCTTGTCCATGTTCTGCTCTGCTCTGCTCTCTCGCTCTCTCTCTCTGCCCTAAAAGAATGACGGAGCTTTGAAAGGCTTGGCTGTCACGATCCTTCAATAGCAGCAGGCTAATTGCTGACCCTAACAGGCCCAATTAGCTCTTACAAGCTTGGCGCAGGGGCCCATGGGAGCCGTCTGCGCAGACATGGGGACGAGACGTGGCCACCGCTACAGCGTCTGAAGCACAAAGAGCAGCCGCACGGCAGCAGTGTAGCCGCGCTTCTTTTCTATCTGCTCCTCGTTGCTTTATTACCCTTCGCTGCCTCTCTCTCTCTCCATCTCTCTCCATCTTTCACCCATCCTTTAGTCTCTGTCTGCCCAGCCGGGCCCTTTGCTGAGGCCCTCCTCAGAGAGATCTCTTGAAGTGCAGAGAATCAGAGGCAGAGGAGCCGCTCTGGGAAAGCCGGCTAGAGCGAGAAAAAGGGGGCTCCAGCGCCGAAAGCTGCTATCACGACAGCAACAAGCGTGTAATCAGCCCTCTTTTAAAGTGGCTTCTCAAAGAGCACCAGGGCTAATGTGCACAACTTAGACTGATATTTGCGATAAAGCCCCACATTTAGTAACTGGCAAATATATCAGGCTGGCTGTTCCTTTCTGAGTGTGAAATGTGATAAAGACATACATCTCCCCACTGATAAGGAAAATGCGGGGAGGAGCTGGAGTGGCTGGCACACAAAAGAGGTCTGTCAAGACATTGGGAGTTTGGTGGTTTTACAAGCCGTAATTCTTCCGCTAAAACAGAAAGGAAGAAAAAACTGCAGAGAGGAAGATGATTAACGTGGGCCGGACTGCTCGTCCCTCATCTATTCTGTTATCTTCATTATTTGGAAGGCATTAAAAGAGGCCAGGGATGGCAGCTTGGGGAGAGGGGCTCAGGAGGTGGGGGAAGTTCTATGTGCTGGGATACTAATTACAGTGTCCACTAATAGCGCCTCAAGTAAACCAGGCCAATGCATCTTGCTTGATGAGAACATGCATCAACCAGCTTAATTGAGAGTAAAATGAGGCAGGCGTGCCACAGGACCTATTAATCAACATTGATGAATGAAAGTGTAATTAGATGTGGAAATACAAAAAAGGGGGGGGGAGGAAAAGCAATCGGTTAACTTAAAGTTAAGGCTACAGTTGTTAACTAACACGTTGCAATATTGTATTATTCAGGCGCCGCTCTCCGCCCGCCTCAACGTTTTTCTTTTTCTTTCCTTCACGGAAAAATGTATAGGCGTGTGTTTGCTGAGGCATCGTTTTGATTACGTAGATATTGTACTTCCTGCACATTAATAGTGAGTATTGCTGCACCTGCAATACAGTCTGCACCTGCTGGATAACACACACACACACAACACACACACACACACACACACACACACACACACACACATACACTCCAGCCTAATTAGATTGTTCAGACCATCTCCATCAACTAGAGTACTTGACGCATTCATCTCCGCTCTCCTCTAGGCCGCGCTGATCGCTGCTACGGTCCACTCCCTGCTACACTCCCACTGTTCCATCCAGGACTGGATTAAGCAGGTGCGACACCTGAATTTGGCGAACTATCCATACAAATCACGTTTTTTTTCACGTCCGTGGCGGTGCACTCGAGGCAAGCAACCATCATCGTTTTTAACGTGATCACGTCAACACTTCCAAGGGTTACTTAATGTCATGAGACTTGGGATCTGCGTATGATGTGGCGTGACATATTCAGCCTTAATCTGTGTTTATTGTTCGTCATATTTATCTTGTGTTGCAGCGTTTTCGCTCCCTGACATTGACATTCATTGCCGGTCCTGCGCAGCCCCATGAGCTATGTGAATAAACACAGCAAACACAACACCCTTGAAACGCCATAATCCCTTTTGTTTTGGTGGAGGCTCTTTTCGCTGTGTATGCAAGTGGGAAAGCCTCTCTGTCTTTCCACACAGACACGCACACATGCACACACGCACACACACACACATGCATACACATAGAGACATACAAACAAACTCGCAGGCACAAATCAACACACACACACTCACACACACGCACACACACACACACACTTTCCTCTCTGCTCACTTTCCCTTTCAAAAGCTCTTATCTATTTATAGACTTTGATATGTAAACCTATGAAATCTTACCTCAGGCGAGACAATCAGGCCCGTTCTTCTTCAATCCACTGGAATCAAAAGACAGAAAGGGGAACAAAAAAACAGATGAGAAAAGCGAAACACAAAAGAGACACAATGTAAGAAGAGAGAGGCACAGGCCTGGTTATACTCTGGGGTTGATAATTACAGCCAAAGACAAGGCAGATTAGCGCAACGTTTTTTTCACCAAATGCTTCCTGAAGAGGAGACTGACGGAGGAAGCAATGTGTTTTATTTTTTAACCAAACGCTCACATTGCCTCCCATCACTTTGCATTAAAAGAGCAGGACGACGTTGCTCTGCTGGTGGAGGAGGAAAGGAGGCCGCCGATCTGTCATGGGATGGTGCACCCGGTATCTTCGACGCGGCGTAATGAAGTGGACGTTGGGGGGGAAATAAACGCGGCAGATTTACCAAATTTGGTGAGCGGCCAGTCTAACGCAGCGTAGCAGCGCGGGGCATGAGAGGTCAGCTCCATTTTCTCCTGCGCCCACTGACATCATCTAAAATGGCCTGGCTGAAATTAGCCTAACCCCCGGAATGACATATCTCTCCGCATAAGCCATGTGGACGCGACGAGCGGCTGAACATGAAATCCAAATCAACACATTGTTTTTGCGATGTCAGAAGCAGCCAGGGAATGACCATCACTCTCTGGCTCGGGGATATTTGTTGTCAGAACGGTAGCTCTGCAAACTGTTTGAAATAATCTAATCCAGCGAATCTTGACTCGTTAGGGTCATTATGCAGGCTTGACCTCGTTCTGTAGGGATGGATCTCGGCACGGTGAAGGGGAAGCGCGGGCGGACGGGGCTGTCTGCAGAAACACGTGGAACTTCCTCCGTCAATAAGTGTGACGCGTGTTGGCTTCAGAGACGGGTGGCTGCCTGGTGGAAGTAGCACGACACCCGTTGACTTCCGAGCCTTTTACGCCCCCCGGCAGCGAGCAAGACAACTCAAATACAGTCAATTTTGGCGAGAGAAAATCACACATTGTAAGGCTTAAGAGCACTGAACTATTGTTCTGAGGAAAGAGGGCCCATGCCTGCATTAGAACACAGAAAACGTCTTGTTGACCAATTATAGATAACACAGTACATTAACATATAGATACTGTATGTAGCTTTGTGTATTTCTCCATCTGCACCTACAGTATATGCGCGCATGGCACTGATATTCCAGTAATTCATTTTGCAATACTACTACTAATATTTGCAAGGCCTTCAAGAACAACATAAAAGGATTGTATTTGGATGTGTTTCCATTTCGTGTTACTTTAAATGTTTACTCCACTACGTTTATTTCGCAGATTAATATTTTACATACATCTCCACACACTGTAACATTAAAGTACTACCCACAATAACAATCAGCAATAGAATAGAATATCATGAACATATGTTTAATACTTAAAGTAGATTTTGGGGCGAATGCTTTTGTACTTTAACTAAAGTAGAACTTTTAGTGGTGTGTATTGCTCTTTTTGTTTAAGAATATGAATCATTCCTCCACTACAGGAAAATAGTAAGCAAACAATGAATTCAAACTGCATTACTTGCAGATAATTAACCCTCCAGGACATTTTAAGTATGTTTTTTGTCTTAAAATTATAATTAGGTGGTCCAATAATGTGTAATCTCTTCTGATACCTCATAACACACAAATTGCATCATAGCATTCACCTTATTTATTTTTACATTTGAATTGCTAACATAGTTTTGATTGAAATACAATATTATGATTTACAGAACAATGTATTATATGTCAGCCAGACAAATGTGAACAAACTTTATTCCTTAAATAAGGACATGGATAGCGTCCTCATAGGCCCTCCCTTCTACATCTGTGGCCCAGACTGCTGATAAACTGTTGATTTTACCATCATCTCCATCACTGTACCCTTTCGTGGCCAATGGAGGAGGCAATCCTCTTTGCTGTCTCCTTGTGTCTCAGAAATAATAAATACACTGTTTTTTAATGGCTGACTTTATGTTGCTTTTGCAGCAGAGCTGTCGCTCGGGTAGTAACACTAAAGATGCAATCACGGCGGTCGGCGGGTGGAAGATGGACGAGTGAGCGGGACAGGTGGACAGGTGAGATAAGGAGGTTTTGTGAGAGGCAGTCAGGCCTGGATTTGTGTGGCTGTCCGCTGCCGGACGCTTAATAGCTGATGGCAAGCTGCGATTGTGATGAACATTTTAAATCTCCGGTCCAGTTTACCTTGACCTTTTTCCTTCTTCTCTTCCGTTGTACCACATTTCTGGGACCTCATCTGTTGGGGAATATTAGGGTCTTTGTTTCACTGTGCACGTCACTTGGATCTTAACGGTTGGATTAATGTAATAGCAGGGCCCATTTTTACCGAAATAAAAGTATGACATATTTCACAGTCTGTCTGTCTGGCCTGGTCCTATTACATGAATTCTTCAGTGAGTTTTCGCTGCAGGTTTGGTCCATCTACATCACAAATGAAACATTTCTCTCACCACCATATGTACCCATTCAGATACTTTTGGTTTGATTTGTGAGCGGTTTTAGATATCTGTGTCTTAGATCGCTCAGCCCTAAAACAGATACAAAACAATATTAAATGCATTGAAACTTTACATTAAAAAAAACTGTACATGTAACAGCTAGATCTCTGCATACTACTCACTATTACTCTGGATGAGGGTTTTCAACTTTTTTCTCTTGTGACAAATAAGAAGTGGACGAGTGGCGTAGAGACGCCGTATGCGGCTCTGGTATCGGTAGGGACCTGTCAATCACGCCCTAAAGCATACCCTGCTGTATTGACTATTTTACTCTAAATGGGACCATTATTTACAAAATAGACATCAGAATCAGAACCAGGTATGTTTCACATACGAGAAATTTGTTTTGGTGGGTGGTGCATACATAACATTAGACAATCAACACAGTCATGTTGGGTTGAAGAAGACCTGACACTATCGATTGAGACCATCAACTCATGTTTACAATGTTTACTGAGGTAATAAATCGTGTGAGAAGTAGAGAGAGAGTCATTTTCTCAAAGACTTCGATACAATCTGATTTCCCTTTTTGCCACCAGAAGGGTTGCAGCCCCGCTGGCCAGAAGAAGAAATGCAAGTTGAAGGCACTTCCGCAATGGCTTCACTTTTCCGATCCCGAGGTTGTCGCCTGTTTGTGCGCCCTAACAGAAAGCTTTGTTTCCTTGCCACCTTTCCTCATCATATTGGTGTGTGGTGGCTTTTTCAACCAAACGCTTTTTTACTAGACTGAAGAAAAAAATAAAATCTAATTTTGAATTTCGTTTTATTTCGTCCTGACCTACCAATTCTCTTGCCACCATTCGGTCTTATCTTGCAACCTGGTGGGTTGGCCCCGATGCCTTCAGTTGGCAAATGCTGATCTGGATAATCCACTGTCAACAGTTTGCACAAGGACTATTTCTGAAGAACAAACCAGTGCCAATTACATAACTACAATAAATTAGCCGTACTACCGTCAATCGATGTATTAATCAATGAATGTCTATAGCACATGAAAGTTTTTGCATTTCCCATTATAAATGCTCGCTGTCACTTTCCTGGGAAAAATTCTCCAGTACACAGGGGTCCTCTGTTTCACAGTCATAGCAGTATCAACAGCGGTTTGTAAAAGAGGAAGATGGAACGCAAACAGAAGACGATCTGGGCTGTAAGCCGCTACAGCAGCTGTGGCTGATCAGATAGTGAAAAGTGCTCCGCCTACAAGAACACAAACTTCATCCACAGAAAATCCCAGAAAGAAGACTTCACAGTGTTGGACACGGGCCACACTGTTTGACTCTCTGAAGCGCACCGTAATATATCTTATAGACCTAAATGAGACAAACCAAAACAATACACATCTTACACAATGGTTAAACGTTCAGCCTAATGTAAAACAACTACTACAAGTGCTGCAAATAAGTGGATTCAAGTCAATATAAAATGCATAACAGGTCCGTACAATTCCACTCCACACCGCTCAGTCTCTCGCTGTTTAGCCTCTCTGAGAGTGATCGATGCTCTCTGGCCCACTCTGTGAAGAAAGACTCATCCTTTTGTTTTCAATTGCTGGCGGATTTGAGCGAAGTTTGATGGATGTGGGTGGACTTGTCACACGTGGGTGTTATCTCTTTGTTGTGTGAAATGGAGACAAAAGAAGAGGAGTAGATGAGGAGACTGTGATTTTTATCTCTGAAGTGCAAAAATGTTTCTCGGCGCAACACGGGAGGGAGTGGGAGAGAGATTAGAGCTGTTGAGGAACAAAAATAGATTGATCAGATAGCGCGATAAGAATAACTAAGGGCTTTGTTTGTTAAATCTCATTGGGTTTTTTTTCTCTTTTTTTTCTGTGTTGTGTTTAACATTTCTCTGATCCTCCCCTTTTGTTTTACCTCAGCATCCTGTTATTTCAAGAGCGGTAAATATGGAAACGTCTGTATTTACACCTTGTAGTAATTAGTCTCCTTGCCTCCATAGATTAAAAAATAACCTAATTAGGAATATTATTGTTTTGCTCGGCCCCACACCTGTGCTGCAGTCTGTGTGTGTGTGTGTGTGTGTGTGTGTGTGTGTGTGTGTATGAGTGGTTACTGCGAGTGTGCTCCCGGCTCCAGGGCCTCCCTGACTCACTATGGGGAGTTAGACGTGGCCGGCCAGGGAACACACCCCATATTTACCTGCACTTAATCCCCGAAGAGGGGGTCAGGTTTTCAAAATCTTCTCCCTCGTGTGGGGAAAAAAACAAAACACCTGCGATACATTTACTTCTGAGAACCAATGTTCTTAAAGAGGCCCCCGCGGGAGCCCCAAAACACATGCGTGGGGGGAATCTGTTTGTATTTGTGTTTGTATATTTATAATAAAACGGCTGAGCCATGTGTGCCTGCGCATGCACATTGTGTGAAGACGTTCATTTCAAAGGGAGCGAAAGCAAGACTTGACATATCGCAGCAGACAGTTCAAATTACTTCTCTGACTTTACTCTATCATCCCGAATTTGCCAACGCGGTCTTCGTTTTCCCTCTAACCGTGTAACCTTTTACTCAAATCTGACAGATGTGGAAGTAATGATGCCTTCTACAAGCGAGGCCTCGTAGTCTACAGACCCGCGTCTCTAAAGGCGCCAAACACTACCTGAGGGCTCTGATAGAGATGATTTCAATTCTTCTCAGCCGTTTAATGATGGATGAACCTGCAGCTGCAGGAACATTTGACAAGCCGCCGTCAGCCGTGACAACCGGGACTGAGTGAATGAAGGAAGGGAGGTGGGAAGGAGCGGATACACACACGGAGGCGTGCAGACAGACCACAGACGAAGGCAGATGGAGCGAAAGGGGGGATTGTGTAAAGAAAAGAAAAAAAGAAAAGAATCGCCGTTCAATCTGCGGCATTGACAATATGGTGTCAGCCCCTCGCTGGGGAGACGTGGCAGGCTGGCAGGTGGGCTGCTGCTGTCTGTGTCACCGACTGGGAGATCAGGGCCGACATGCAGAGATTTCCCGCAACCCAGACTCCAGGTTGTGAAGCTTATGATTGCAGCCGAGGCCGCGGTGACACGTGAACTCACAGTGGCGCTCACACACACACACACACACACGCACGCACACACACTCTCTCGTCGGGTGTAAAGTTACATCGCCTATCGCTAATTACTGCCACAGAGCCAGCATTCGGAGCCGGGGCTCCAAATTACACGGCTCAACCACAACAAGGGCGATGTGCCCAGCAGTCATTTGTCAGACTAATTATTTGTCTTGGGCTTGTAATTGCAGTGAGAACAGGTACTCAGGTAATTGTGTGGTAAGCTGCAATGTTAAGTGATGCTTTCCCTCCATTTTCAGGCGAGATGAAAGGAGGAAAGACTGCAGAGCTGAAATACGCGGTTCAATCCGGCCTCCCAGTCAGACGTTGAGTCTAAAAATATATGCCACGGTTGAGTCTCAGCTTTTTGAGAGAAAGAGAATAGCACCTTGATGTTCGGTTCATCAGCATGGGTAATGGCTCTTTCCATTAGGCTGGCTACTTCCTGAATATATGTAAATAATCAAATCCCTGGTGTATGCTGCATAATAAGTTCATTAATCACAATCCACAGTCTGTGAAGCTAAAATGCTATGGATGTACAAAGGAGAATAGTAAACAATCTGTCGGAAGTCTCATATCCATGAGCAATAGTTGTGGTGATTCAAAGGAGCACTTTTCCACTTTGTGCAGTATTATGCGGCTGCATACAAATATAAACACACAGGCCACTGTCGTTTGCGATGATGTTTGGCTCACTAGCACTGTCACCTATCATCACAATTATGAGTGCACTCTCTGTTATTCTTATTTTTAAATGTGGATCCCATGATTCCTCACAGGGGCTTTACGCAGGGCCGACTGGACATGATGTCAGTTTGAATATTATAATGAGCAAAAAATAAATAACTCATCGAGAAGTAAAAACAGAGGCTTTTTTTTCACTCGCCCTGAATCCAATGGCTGCCTATGAGGCCTGTCTGATCCGGACAACGGTCACTGGATTCCTCCGTGTCTCTTCCTGACGAGCAAATCAGTCTCACCGCGTGACCGTCTCCGGCCATCTTGTAATGCTGCTCCGGTGCACTGCATGGCCCAGGGGCCTCCTCGTTCTTTAGCGTCGGGGGAACACGCAAGCTCCTGAAAAAAAGGATCCATAACAATCAGCGACAGCCGGGGCCGAGCGTGGCCGGCCTCATGCCGTAAAGGCCACTTCTACATGAAAAGGTAGAGACGTAACGGAGACGTCTACCTTCCCTTACCCCCCTTTAATGCGGTGCGTGGCCTGGTCATGTCTTTTCCATGCGTGCCGTGGGCAAGACATGTCGGCTCTATCATTAATATCAACTGGCGCGCTGACGAGCCCCTTCTGATAAACAAAATGTTCTCTCTCATGAACAGAATGTGTTTGGGTGCCCGTCAGAATTCAGACACCACCTTTAGCTTCCACTCCAGGATTAAGTGTTTTGCAGCTCAACACAGTCACCGTCTGTGTAATGTGCATGATCAGTGTGTCTGTGGAGGATGAGAATAAGGAGTAGGCGTGTGTTTTTTTTCTCTTTCTTTCTCCTTTTCTCTCTCTATCCTTCTCTCTTTCTTTCTCTCCTCACGGAGGAGACACCATGGTGCCATCTGCTTTGCATTTGTTTAACAAAGATTTATTGTGCAGCAAGACACTAATCCAAAACACACACACACACACATACACACGCATCTCGCCTTCTTCTCGTCACAGGCCGCGAAAAGAAAAAAAAAGTGAGGGATGTGGGATTGGAAACGCTTGGCGCTCTCTTTGTCAACTCTCACTCTGACGAGAGGAGAGAGAGCCGGCTGGCACACAGAGGTAGGAATGCCAATTATGGCCTCCTCTGCCTCCGTGTGGCACACACCAACACGCCGATTTGGAGCTGCAATTATAAACTTGTCATACACGTGTTTATGGTGAGGCGGAGGCATAAAAGTGCACGACTTTGAGCAAAAAAAAAGAAAGAAAGAAAAAAAGAAACATAAAAGATGAAATCAAAGCAGGGAGAAATTGCTCATCTGGAGCTCCGCAATGACAGGATTTCATTTGTACCGTGGTGCAGAAGGTGTTACACACTTCAGCATCAAACGTGTCGGAGTAGGCCAGGATTATCTTCTTCTCATAAAGGGAAAGCAGGTCAAAGAGGCCCTCGAGAACAGCTCGTATCATGTCAGCTCGGGAGGCAGGGCGATGTAGCTCGGCCTGTTACTCCTCTCTGTCCTGTCCAGGTGAACCCTCGTATCCACTGACTTCTTCTGCCCCCTTTGTCACCCTCATGCCAGGTAGAGAGGCAGGGTCCTGGGGGGCAGGGGCTGTGCAGCCCCTTTGAATGGAAAAGGCCACCGCAGAGGGTTGGAAGGGCCCCTCAGAGACGACAGAGAGGTTAGAGGGCCCCAAGGATGCGGCGGTGTAGAGCCTGTCGAGCTGCTTCCGAAAACACTCGTCTGCATGTTACCCCACTCCAAGAAAGGGCCGGGGGTCCCAATCTGTCAACTGGTACTACCAGGGTGTTCATCATTTAGGGGCTAAACACCGAGAGGCACACACACACACACACACACAACGGAGGCACGCATGAGCACGTGTTCTTGTGTTGATGCACTTGTACAACCAAACAAACACACCCACTTAAAAACACAAGAGTGTGCGCTCACCCACACACACACACACACACACGTAAGGATGCATCCCAGAACCCCTATCCAGTGCCAGTGTTCAGTGCGGAGCCCTTCCAACCTCGGGGTGAAGCCCCTGCCAGTTCAGCTGCCAGGGCTGGACAAGCAGAGCACTTAGCGCCCCAGAAAGGCCACCCTCACCCCCACCCGTCCACACCCACCGTGTTCCTCAGGGTCAAGGAGGCTTCACCCGCACTCCCCGTTCCCGCTCTGCCAAGCGCCAGCCGGTGTCACCCATGCGCAGGGCTCGACAAGCCGCGTTCTTTAAGCCACTCACGCTCTGACTGCCACATTGTAAGAGATTACGTCCTGCAGCTTCTCACCTCGTCTACAGCGGCGTGTAAAAGAGTACTTCTTTCAAAGTGGATTTTTGGTTTTATTGGTTAGAAATAGTACAATAGATCCATTCATTTTTACTATAATCCCGTCAGTCATTTTTAACAACATTTTTATTTCAAATCATAATGCTGCTTATATATAAAATAATTTTAAATGGCAAGACAAAAAAAAAAAAACACAAATTGTTAAAGGCTTTATGTTTTCACTAATGGCTATGTGTGTGTTTTACGGAAAACAAAACAGGGAGCCATAATCAAAAGATTCCATTTGTGTAGTTTCCCAAGACAGAATTCGTTATTTCAACGGTGGTATTTATTGCCTTGAGAAGGAATGCCTCCACTTCTCCCCCTGTGCTAAATTGGCCTGTTGTTGCTGTGTGCGGCATGCTGTGCAACATTGCATTGCTGAGAGGAAGGTCTGCGATTGAAAAGAAGAGACATGAATGAGGATGCGGGCCGAGATGAAAAGAAAGATATCCACCCTGGGAATGGAAGCAAAGAAGAGGATGTGGCCAGTTTTTCTCATGACCCCTTTCTCAAGAAAAACAAAAAGTAAAGGAAAATGCTCTTTTTTGTGTGTGTGTGTGTGTGTGTGTGTGTGTGTGTGTGTGTGTGTGTGTGTGTGTGTGTGTGTGTGTGTGTGTGTGTGTGTGTGTGTGTTGCTCGTCTTTGTAATAGCCAGAGCTTTGTACATTTCATCCCCCATCAAAATTGCAATCAATCACTTTGAGCGAGCAGTATGGTTTCATAAGGAATCTGACCGGGTTAATTGGTGCTGTGTAGTACAAGACAGCTACACAAAACTAAGACTGACAAGCGTCGTTGCGAGGCAAATGGAGTGTGTGCATGTTGTTCTGCTAAATAATGAACAGCAAATGGCCCATTTCTGTAACACACTACATGTATATGGATAAAGCTGAGGCTTCTATCTTGAAGGGTACAGGTTAACACTTAATGGTGCTTCCTAAAATGTTGCTGATGCAGTATGTAATTCATAGGAGTTAATAGATTATCATGTATTGAATGTGCACAAGTTCAGCATTTGTTGTATTATGTTTTACAAACCATAACTGTCAGGCGACCAGGAGAGACGGACAGGAAGTTACTGTATGCGCCAGGACGGAACATGTTACTTTCACACTTTGTTTTTTCTTTTGCAAATTTCTTTATTTAAACAAACATAAAAAGCTATACTGTATTAACTAGTGAGCTTCAGAGGTGCTCGTATAGGCATATTTAGTTACTTTTGGAAAAGCAGCTGTCAGCTGTCAAAAGCAATCCGGCTAATTGTTTCCCTCAGTTTCCACTCTGTATGCTAAGATATGCTAACCGTCTGCTGGCTGTAGCTTCATATTTAGTGTACAAACATGGAATTGGTAACTCTCTGCAAAAAATGTAATAAGTGTTTTTCCCAAATTGTCAAAATGTGCCCCTTTAAGTTTGTCAAGGTATATTCGGATTGCATGTACTGTTGTGACCGCGTTATGTTTCCGGGCGTAACCAAAGCAACACAAACACAGATCCACTCCACAAAGTAAATACCATTAACACCAGTTCGGTCACTGAAGCAGAACTGGATCGATAAATGGCAAAATATGATTAAGTGCATATCAAATAAAACAGTTAGAAACATGTGAACCTTTCATCATCTACCTTGGTAAGGCAGCTGGGTCAGTCAATATGTTGTATTCAATTGTAGTTGTGGAACTCGGCTTCGGTGTGTGTGTGATGTGGAGTCTGCAGACTGAGAAGGGCAGATTGAGGATGACGATTGCCGTTGGGAAGACACACTGTTGTTGTGGCAGGTGGTGGTGCATTGATGCACCGGAACTGTCTTCTAGAGGGTAAGATGTCAAATAGGTGCTTGTCTGGCTGGAAAGGGCCAGCAGCCATCTTCTCTTTGCCCTTTTCTGTGCCCTGCCATCCCACGGGTCTTTGATGGAGGGCGGGCAGCAAGCACGCTAACCTCTCGACTCCTCATCCTGCAGTGTTGACAAGAGGCAGAGGCGTTTATGGTTGATGTAGTTAGGCCTCGCTCAGCAGCGACATGTTGACATGTAGGACGGACATCCTGTGTTTGGTCTCGTTAATTACATTGGAGATGTTTGCATCCTATTTAATGGTATTGCAGATGGTGGTCCCCCAGGAGCTTGAATGACTCCACTGTGTTCACAGTCCAGCCATTTGGTTCTGTGGGTTGATGCGGACGTCAATCCTCACCTCCACCATCTGGATCGTATTAAGCTAAAGATCGCTGATTGCTCAACAAGGCGGCATTCTGGCTTCCTCCGTGTGTTTAGGCCTGCTAATAGAGAATCATTATCGAAGCTCAGGAGCTTGAAGGAAAAAAAGGAAGAGTACTCTTATGCATTAAGTGTTTTTTTTGTTGGTGCATGTGTGTTATAAATATGAAGTCCCTCTTTCCACAGACAACCCATTAATTGAGCAAACTTTGCTCTGTGGGTAGATAATAAACTATCTTTCAGATGACATGTTATGGAACTTAGATAGGCATGGGCAACACTAATTCAGTCTGCACTGTCCTGTATTGGACAACAGTGATATTATTTATGTTCATGCTTCAAAACAGAGGTTGGTAAAAAAATGTCCACCACTGACTATTCCTGGAGCAACAATGCAGCCTAACCCCAAGTCCACCAGGGTGCCATGTGGTGCCCTTCTCTATTCTGTCACCATTTTATCCTCATCCTCTTATTTTTCTGTTTTGTAAGTTTTGCTGTGGAGTAGATATTGCACTTTTGAAATGAAGAGTGGAGCGCTCTCATTGGACCACAGCATGTATATGATACAACTTTACTTAACCAAGAGATTAAAACTCTCTTTTACAGGACAGCAGCAACACATATAATATAAACCAATGAGGTCGCAAAAACAGGAGACCACAAACTAATATTAAAGTTGATCAATAATATAGAATAATCAAGTGTCAAACGTATGTGATCAAAGCATAATGTAAAATCAATAAAATGACAGCAATGTAGAATCAGATATGTGATAAATTAAAATTCTTGAAAATATATATATTTTTAAAGATCTGAAAACAAATAAGGCTTCAAATTATTAAATAAAAATACAACATGGATTGAGAGAGTGTAAACAGTAAACCCTTGAAAACTAAATTTAGAATAGAATCATTAAAAAAGCTGTAATTACTTTCTAAATCAGACGGTATATTGTATTGACAGGGAAGGCCCGCCCCTGTGTCAGAGAGGCCACGGTGAGTACAGGCAGTTGAATTCATAATGAACCTCGGTGCTCGATGATGAACTGAATCGGAAGTGTGAAGATCCATAATGAGGAACAGAATGGTATGTGGAGAAGGCCAGTTATTTTCTCCGCCACAAAAGAAAAGAACTTGAACTTAGTTTGTGCGATTTTGACCTGAAAGAAAGAGAGTTATTGATTGCAAACCCCAGATATTTGTACTCAGAAACAGACAGTATTTCGTCACCCTGAAAGGTTGTGACAGGTGGTGAAGGTCAATTTCTTTCTCAGAATTAAATGTTTCTTTGTTGTTATTTTTTGCATTTCGGGCCAGTGTGAACTCATTCCGTATGTGTTGAATAACTTGGAATTGAATTGATTGAATGAATCAGGTTGCAGCTCATTTGTTCAAGTTGATGCTTTCTGTTCCCATTGATTTAGCCTCAAGTCCTCAGTGTGTTTGGATTGCGCGTGATGCTGGGGTAGAGCAAAAGAAGTTGTATCCTGCAGAACTAAATGGAACACCAATTAAAAACCCACACTGACAAAACATACAGGAAAAGAAGTGACAAACAGTAGATAGAATGTGCTATTCTCTTTAGTCTGCTGTCACAATAGACTTGCTACTAAACTGCTTGGAATTTGCCTGCAAAAATATTATCTCTCTGTCTTCCTTTTTCCATGCAGTTTTTCTAGCACAATCCAAGCCCCAGGGATAAATGAAATTGCACCAACCTCATTTACATTACATGTATTGGTAAATCCTCAACAAAACTGAGAAAAGACTGCCTGTTTTATTCTTTCTTTTATTCCCCTCTTTGTGGTTTCTTTGTTTTTAATGCTTCAAGGACATTAAATTGCATTTCAGGGGTGAATCAAAACAGCGTAAAGTCTCCCTTTTGTAACACACCAGGAAGGCTGGAAACAGGCCTGGCTGCTCGCTAACGTTAGCTGGGTGTTAGAGACACGCAGGGGAACTCTCATTACATCTCTCTCCTCATCCATCTCACCTGGAAAAATAAATAAATAAAACATCTTTCATAAATGCACACATAGTCATATACAGTACATGCACACAACAAACACTCCTCGCTCACCTAATTAAAACAACAGCAATACGGTATAGAGGAGGGAACGGTTCCAAAGGGAGACCGCCTGCAAAACAGGCCGTTTCATCCGTGTTGTTTATCATATTTACATCCATTTTGCCCCAATGCTCCTTCCTCTTGCTCTCTGTACCCTCAAGTTCTCAATCTTCTGTTGGAGATTAACTTTCCAGTCGTCTCCGTCGCTCCCTTTGGTCCTCCCCTCCACTAATTTACCCTCCAACCCGCTGCTTTTGCCATGTACAATTACAAAGGGGAGTGCTAGTTAATGCGCACTAATAATGTTCAAGCTGAGAAGGTTTGTCGGTAATAATTACTTCCTGCAGAATGAGTTATTGTAGTCACAAGATGTGTATAAATACCTACTGTTGTTCTGCCTAATTTTCAATTTACAATGCAACGTGATTGTCTCCTGGTGCTAAGTAAATCATTTTGTTTTGTGTGAGAAATTTGTCACAGGTGACAATGAGGAGAGAGGAGAGAGGAGAAGTGGAGGCGTTGACGCAGAGACGTCGTCGTAGATTCATGCTAGGATTGAAAATTGAATTAGTTTTGTGCTGGTTTGGATTTCTTCATGATCTTGTTTTTGTGTTAACACGTAACGACAATCACTGAATCTTTGAATCTCATCACAGGTACACAAAAAAAAAAAAAACTTTAAAACCAGGGAAGGAGAGGGGGTGGCGGACGGCACGTCCCTCCAAAGTGGATCAAATTCCAATCTTAGATTGCCTCCTTGGATAATGTGGAAATATTAGAGAAGCCTTGATCTAAAATGGAGCATGGAAATGAAGTGGCAGAGGGAGCCCTGAGGACAGGCAGCAGACACAGCGCTGGGCCAGCCATACATACCTCTGGGAGGCTGCGAGCACAGCCTGCCTCTCCTATGTAAATGTCCCATTCCACACATTAGTCATACTGCCTTCACCGTGCACTAAAGTGTGCCTCGCCCATCAAATACTGCCTGCCTCCGTGAAGATCCCTCGAATGTTCCACAGATAAACCCCAGAGGCCCTTCCTACCCCTCCACCACCCCCACCTTCAGGACCACTGATTGGTTAGATACCCCAGGTAAATGGTGGAAATTCTAATGGAACACTTGAATGCTTATGTCAGGGATTTTCAGGTACGGGCCAATTGATGATACCCCCGGATGAAGACGTTTTTCCTTTGATTTTCATCTTTATTTACTTAAATTGTTTTCCCTGATTAATTTCAACATGAAAAAAAATGAAGAAAAATCACATATCTTATGAAACGGTGTCATAAAAAGTGGCAAATATATGATAGAACGGCAGATTGGAAAATCTGAATCAACAATTCCTCTCGAGTCCCTGGCTATTGATCACCATAACTATTGACTTTCACATGGCTGTTGATTTCTTTTTCCAGTCACAGTGCCTTAAATTACATGTTATGAACCATCACACCAGTCACATTACCCTCCTGAAGCCTCATGAGCTCCACCTTACGGCTCTCCGGACTGCACTATCCCACACCATCAGCCTGCTCTGTTTCTATTGTTGAGCGGTGAGGTCTGGGCCAAACTGGCTAATTTATTCCACGATTAATTGGTCTCGGGCTGTATGGCTGATTAAAACCTGTAATCGCTTACAGGGGAGAAGAAGGAGACGGGGGGTTGGGGTACCGCTGCTAACCAAATGACTCTATTAGACGTCTCACTGTCCGGCCAGATTTACAATCTCTGAGACGCAGCTTTCAATCTTTAGTGTTTCATCTGTTGATAAATAGTGAGCGCCGTAAAGTTGTTGGCTCTTGTTTTTAGTAGCTTGGATCAGTGTTTAATTGTGTCCTTTTTTTTGGCTTCACAACACAAGATCCTCTGAAAATAAAATAAAAAGAAATAAAAAACATTCTATATTTTTTTAAGCTGCACTCAAAGATATTGGTGTATTAACTTTGTTGCCCATTGAGACAAACACACACAGAATTATCACCCAACCCATCTTTTTGTTATGTTTTTTCAACCCACGACTTTTTTTTTTGGTTCAGTCTCATTGATTTTGTCAACTAATATGACCAATATTTTATGACAATATCCAGAGAATCAGGTTCGGACGTTGTTGCCCTTTCACACATGTTACACACAACAGGAGATTGCCCGTGTCAGATGCGTTCTCCCTCGCTGGAAATACTTTGTTTGGTCTTTGGCGAGGGGTGTTGTGTCTGGGTCTCTTGCCGTTCCTTGAATTTGACTTTTTCGGCACTTGCCAACAGCAGTGCAGTCTCTCGTCGTCTCTCCACTTCGACATCTTCGTGGGCGTCTGTGTGTAAATTACCTCTCTTTTTCACCTTCAGATGGTTGTCCACTTCCTGTTTCACGCCAGTCGCTTGAAAACTTCAACACGCACAACCTTTCCGAAAAATGACTGTCTGTATCAGCCATTACTCAGACTTAGCATTGGGGAGCCAGCCAGCTGTTTAATGTCGGGTCCAAGTGATTCGGACGTTTGTGTTCTCACATTTACAGCTCCTCCGGGTAACGTTGAGATAAGTTCAGGGTTGCTGTGCATGTGTGAAAGGGGCTTCTGTTTCAAGCAGCAGCAGACATCTTTTTAAGCTAGTTAGCAACTGGCTGGTGAATATAGTGGAGCATTTAGCAGCGAAAGAGACACATATGTGCAGAGTGACTATCAGAATGGTACTATTTAATTGACATACAGAGTTGACATCAATGTTGATGTATTTCTATGTCTATGTACTCTGAAAGGGAAAGGCATTGAACTATGACTAAGGATCATGCCATTCAAACTTTGATGAGATGAGTATTACTTTAACTCTTGGAGCATCAGTGACTCCGCCTGGTTTGTCTCGGAGGCAGCTTGCCCTCTGACCCCAGCTTGATCTGTCTCTCTGTGTAAGACAGAAGCAAAGTCAGGAGTCAGATAGCACAGAGATATTAGCAACGTGATAGACTTAGCTTGCTTTTTTGATAAACACAGCAGGTAGCCAAACTCAGAACTCCTCGACTGGATGTGATGGGTCCATGTCTCCCGGGGTCACTGACAGCAGTTTGCTTTCCTTACAATCTTCTAGCATTTCCTTAATGACCAGGTTGCTCGTTGTGTTGGGCAGACAGACGTAAGGTGATTCAGCCTGATTGCTATTCTAATCAGGCTCTATATATGCTGGACTCTTGGCTCCAAACCTCCTGACCAAGTTAATGTCATTAAATAAATAATGAAAGATATGTATTATCTATCACTCCATCCAACATGGGATCATCTATGTATTATGCATTACCTTCTCTAATTTATTCATTAAGACAAAACGAAAGTCTTGTTAGCCTCATTTCTTAGACATGAGCCCAAGCCATGCTACACTCCACGCTGATACACTCCTATTTATACACAGCCACACAGGACTGTAAGGCGGTTTGCAGCCTGAGCGACAAGTCCACTTGTGATTAACTGAAATGTAGGACTAGAAAAAAATAATTCATTTTATTTAAAGCTGACTGTTTTTTGCAATCAGAAAGTCAAGAATGAGGAATAACCTGCCTAAAGGCCTGTACACACCGACAGAATGACAATTAAATGACACAAATATGTGAAATCGTGGCCTGTGGATATGTCTGGAGCTTTTATTGTGAAAGGTAAGAACTGACTGCGTGGATCTGGTATGCACTGCCTTTTGTCAAGGTTGAAAGGAGTGAATAAAGTTTACGTCTTGGTTGGACTAAGGAGCCTCCGTGTGGCTGTACACTGTAGTGTATGTTTTTTAATATGTCCTTTGGACACACCTTGATTGGTTGATGCTAAGATACAAGGATTTAACTATTTTAAATAAATAATTATGTTGCTTGTTTGCCACATAATATTCACGTTATCAAATACATGCAAATAATATATTGAAACTACATGAAAGCCACACCCTCGGTTTGTAGATGCCTTTAAAAAAGCTATTTGAACATTAACTTAAAGTTGTTTTGGATATGGCAGTATTATAATTGAGTATGAATGTTTGTTTTTTTAACAAAACACATTTACTGTGTTGTATTTTTATGACTTTTGTTTGTTAGGTGATTAGTTGGTTTGTTATCTATTTATTGAATATTTCTTTAAATGCCCAAAGCTCATAACACCTGTAATGCCATACCAACATATATATTACTATTATTGGTCTCAAATTGTGTTTTTACCCCTTTGTGAGCCTTTTGCGTTTGAAGAGGTTTGCAGTAAATGTTTTCAATTTCAGTACAATTTGGAAGTACTTGTACTTCACTTCAGTATTTCCATTTGGACACTTCTTCGAGGGAAACATTGCACTTTGTACTATCTGACAGCTATAGTTTCCACTAACATGCATTTCAGATTAACATACATTAAAAATAGATTAACGGACCACATTAAAATGTGTTGATGCATCGATAAAAATCCAATTATATAATATGTGTTATAACAGTCTGAAAGGGGCCATGATTTACTTTTGCTAGATTTAATGCTTTTTGGTGATTTACTTACTTTAGTTAAATATTGATTGCAGGACTTTTAATTGTAGGTATTTTGACATTGCAGCATTGCACTTCAAGGTACAATGAGTAGGGTTGTGGGTTGCAGTTTCGAAACACAACATTCAAAGTTGGCCCCCCGGCTCAGTGAGGGTGAGGATGCCCGCCGTGTTACCTTTGCTTTGGAAGGAGCTTTGTCCGCTTAGCGTTTCATGTGTCAAGGATGTGTGCTTAACATCTGGCACCTGTTTGCTATGTTTTTATTGAGGTTGACACCCAGAATCGTCCCGGACACTGCAAAATGAAAAGAAAAGAGAAAATATAGGCAGAGTTGAGGGTCTCAGTACACATACCTTTAAGTAAAGGACTTTGATTTTGTATACAGCTAGAAGAGAAGGATGCTTCTACATGTGTTTCTAAGCTTTTCAAAGGTAAGATTTATTCATTCATTTTTTTTACTCCTGCTGTATTTGCGTGAGAACCTCAACACCCCTCCACTCACTCCTGTTCCCACACCACTGCTCCACAGTGTGCAAATGTCAATAAAATCCATTGCAGGTTAATCTCCCACCAATGGAAACATGAACACTTTATCCAAAGCCGCATATGTTTCACACCCGGGGTCGATTTACTGTATGTCAGGGGCGATATTAGCATTCATATTAGCCGCTCTGCCCATGTATGATATTCGTCATTGCCAGCCCTTTAGCACACCAACACAGTTCAGGGATGCTTATCTCATGAGCCATAAATTAGGGGATGAATTCCCTCCGAAACATCGAAGGCGAAGGATGGAGTCATTGTGCTTGTGTGGTGTTTTGACACTGTAATGACACATGTTTTACAATCACCCCCTTCCCCTTTTCATTCGGAGGAGTGGACCTGTCCGCTCCTGCTGGAGAGAAATGGGCCTCTCGGACATTACCACCTCCTCCCAGGGGACACATAAATGAGCGAGTGGCAATAGGGGGAGACTATAGGAAGAGGAAGAAGAAGAGTAGAACTGGATTGTGTCCAAAATACTGGAGGAGGGAGACAGTTATATATATATATATATATATATATATATATATATATATATATATATATATATATATATATATATATATATATGTGTGTGTGTGTGTGTGTGCATGTTTGGGGGAGTTGATCGGATGATGCAGAAAGGGAAAAGAGAGAAAGAGTGTTTGTTTTTAATTGCAACCGGGGCTGCTGCACAAGCACAAAGGTGCATCATTACTTACCTGACAGAGCGCCACAATCACAGGCCCTCCCTAATAAATACTCGTTACTAAAAGCTAGAATATAAATAAAGTGAAGGTCACATCTGAGGGAGGCGTGATCTAGTCCAGGGGTAGGTGTCTTTACCCATCAACCCAACCTCTCCCTCTCTCTCTCTCTCTCCCTTTCTCGTACTCCGTCTCTCTTTCTTGCTCCTTCTCTCGTACGCTCATTACAGGAAAAGCCATGCAGTGCTGGTTAGGAGAACGTGTGATGAGCCTTGGGAGATATATCCACTGGGAGGGAGAGAGGTAGAGAGACTGAAGGGGAATAGATAAAAAAATGCTGACTTGTCTTCAAAGGAGGCAAAAATAATTGAAATGGTGTGTGTGTGTGTGTGTGTGTGTGTGTTCCGTGTGTGCGTGCGTGTGCGTGTGCGTGCGCAGGATTGGCGGGGTGAGGTGGCGGAGGGAGATTGAGTGGCTCCATGTTCGAGTTGGTCATTAATTGAGGAGGAATGTGAAACACTGTGTGGTCCTCCGCCGACACCCTCGCTAACACGCAAGGGGAGATTGATAGAGGAAACGGCGTGATAAAGATATGAAAGGGGGAGAGAGGTAGAAGGAAGTGAACGGCGAAAAAAAAAACATAATAAAGTGGAGGGAACGTTGTTGGGCCGGCTGAGGGAGACGGAGAGAGAGTTCAAAGTGTGCCTAGACTGAGTCCTGTCCTCGCCGTGTCCTTCCTCGAGCCCCGAGTCACGCATCGCTCATCTTGTCACATTGAACTCCAGATGCTCCTACCCTGGAGAACGCTCCGGCCGCGGCCATTTTTCTTCATTCTCACTAACAATTTGGTAATGAAATATTGATTTTTAGTTAGATTCATATTGATGCCATTAGCTTTGCATTGATAAATCACGTTTGGCTGCTTGTCTAGCGTGGCAGAGCAAGAGCCAGGGCGGAGAGATTACAATCAAAGCCACTGATGTGTTAATTTGATGGATATTTCCCCTCCGCCACCCCACATGCACACACACACACACACACACACACGCACACGCACACACACGCACACACACACACGCACATACACACCCCTCCTTCTTTCTTCCTTTATGTTTCACTGCATTTCATAACATTGTGTTTTTTTATTTTTTTTATTACAAAGCACCCCGTGAGGATATTTATGTCCATGTCCATTTCTCCTGAAATAGCCTTTCAGCCAGCCTGCCTGTGGCAACACCGCACAGTCTTCAAGTCATTTCATCTCTTATAGACAAGACAAGGATATGAGGGACTGTTTCACACCCGTTGAGTCAAATGAGGCAAACAGGAGAGGGCATGGCTATTTCTACACTCTGACACCGAGAAAAAAAGCAAAGAAAAAAAAAAGGAGCAACAGAGATTTACAGTTTATGAGAGGCCTTCTTTTTTTTGCATGTGATAAACATAATCTCCTACGGTTAAGAGAAATGGATTTTATTCAGTTTTTCAATATTTATAGTCAAAAATATTGGAAATATATATGAAAGAAGGGAAAAGCAGTTCTCGGGGTACATTTTTTAAGCAGAGACTCGGTTTAAATGGCTGAAAACGCTACAGCTCTCTTAAGCGTTTCCCATGCTAGGTTGGGAAGATATAACATTTGAGAAACATTAGAATCATTTTCCAGATTAGGGCGGTTTTTAAATGAGTCTCCTGCCGCAGCTTCGCCTTCCAACTGCAATATGTGTCTGCACACAGTCATCTTAATGAAAGGAAATGATGGCGTTCACTTTAATGACGTGGAGTTCAAGGACTGCTTATTGTTCCAGAGAAAAGCCATCTTTTTTCACGGTAATATGAGTCTTTTTTCTTTTTTCTTTTCCTTTTTTCTCCACAGTGCAATTTCATTTTGAGAAACAGACACCGAAGGTTAAACGTGCTATATAGGTTGTCAAAATATGAGAGGGAATTCAGGATGTGAAACAGATATATTGATAACGTCCCCGCGTGCAGTTCTAATTTTTTTGATAATGCTTTATCTCAACTTTTTTTTTCTTTATCTTTCTGGGCGATTATGCAAAACAGAGTATAGTCCTAATTATCACCGACACGTGATCCACTCTGTTTCACTCTAGTTATAAAGCAATCTTGCTGCAGATGATCAACATAACTTCTCCCTTTAACATCCTGCACGCATTTCTCTGCAGCTTTTTACAGAAACGAACCAATGACAATCCAATTTACAGCATGTTTACTGTGCGTGTCATAAAACAGCTTCACGTTTACATTCATTCTCTAATTTAGTGCCCTGTGCGGAGTGAATCTCCCACATGCTTCCAAATATTTTGGTCCAAATGTGATTTTGTTTGATAGGATGACAATAACTGGTATTAAAGGGAGGCCGATGATTCCCAGACGTCTGGGGTGCTCTGACATTTACTCGAAACACAATTAAACCCCAGAGTTATGGCTTCTTTAGGGTTTCTGCGCTTTCCCTTTGATCCCATCGTGCCCCCCTCTCCTGTCATGGATTATAGGGCCAAACGGGCTATTTGGGGAAAGGCCAGTCCAGTCCAAATGGGACTGGTGGAAGAACACCGGCTCCACCGGCCTGGGGGAGAGCTTCGATATGACTGCAACAAATCTAACAGTTGAACGGCTGCCCTCCAGTTTGGCTCCAACCCAGGTGGAACTCAGTGTCATTCTTTGACGTTATGTTGAAAATAACACAATGGACATGCCACAATTGATCTATTGAAGACCCACGAGGAGACGTTTCTGTTTGGGAACTCCACATGTGGTTGGAGCTTTGTTTCGGCCTCGGACAGGCGTCATCCTCTCCGTTACGATAGTTGCTATAATTCGCCACCGGTCTGATTCCCATCCTTCCAAAACTTCCATCGAGTCTGAGATGCTACTCCATGCTCCTCATTGATCTGGCTGAGAGTCCCTACCTCTCTGGAGAAATACCCCAAGCTCAGGAGGATTTACTATTGATCCCCACTTCCTACGGGGTGATATACCTTCATCCACACACACACACACACAGAAACACACACACACACATATCTAGTCCCGAGCTCCCCGACAAGGTGTGCGGCGCAGATAGACAGAGAATATTATGACGGAACGGATAGACTGTGAGAGAAAAGTTTTTCCCTGAGACGCTACTCGGGGAGAGCTGACCCCTCATTCAACCAAGAGTGAAACACCTCAATTGAGATTCTGTATGTGCTGATCGATGAGTCTTTATGTTGCACTGCCCTTTACAGTATTGTACTACCAAGCTCTTTATTACTTTAATGCCTTTCTAGTGATGTCATCCTGAGGTCATGCCCAGAAACAGGGGCCGTCGGTGGAGTTTTGATTGGCAGAGGCACCGTTGAGGCTCAGCCAATGGTGGCCCAGTGTGGCAGCTGGTTGTCATGAGAATGGGTAGGCAGGGGAGGGGCTTCGTTAGCGCCTCAGCCATGCAATGCAATCGATATCTACCCCCAGAGGCATCGCTGTGTTCCCCCGGCCAGCCGGCAGAGAGAGGGAGACAGCAATACTCACACTCACTCCACAGCTCCAGCACTACAGCTCACAGGCGCTAAATGAGTGGGAGAGAGGAGGGAAGGGGTGTGGGGGTGTGGGGGTGGGGGTCTGAGGAGAGAAGACAGAGCAGTCAAACATTTCAGGGCTCGCCATTCCAGAGTAATGAAGCATAGCAAGAGAATATACCTCTGCAACATTTGATAAAGATGGGCTGACACACCAGTCCAAATAGGTTCCTCTGTACGCCGGCACATGTCTATCCATCACCGCTTCGCATTACAGGCAGGAAGAAAGGGAGGGTAGGGGGAGGCCAGTGGAGGGGAGGGGTGGGGTGGCAAATAGACAGCAAAAAGAGAGTAAAAATTGACTGACAGTGAGAGAACAGGTGGGGGGGCAAGGGTGGATCGAGAGAAGCAGGGTGAGAGGCGAAGGACAGAGAGAGGGAGTCGGTGTATCCTTGGCAGCTGGTGGATCCTATCAAGGCCGATTGGTTGGTGAATGAGGCTCGGGAGGCCCGTGTCCTTGTACCCACCGGTTTGTTTTCCGCTCACTCCCTGACTTCGCTCCTGCAGCGAAAGACAATAAAGAAGCAAATGAGTAAACGTTGCACATTTTACGTCCTCATCATCCCTGCACTCTGTCTCTCCATCTGTTACTGCCTCACCAGCGCCGTTAGAAAAAAAAGAAAAAGGAAAGAAGAGACTAGAAAGAAAAGGAGAGAGAAAGACGGCGGCTATGTTGCGTGTGCCTGGAGTCAAGTGTTGGTAAAAGTTTTAGTTCAGTTGCTAACATGAACCTTTGAAACCTTCATATTAGGTCTCGGTGCTGAGAGAGTAAAAATAAGTATGCTGTTTTTGATGATATAATGTGTCAACAAGTACATGTGAGAGTCTGAGCTGGTTCAGACAACGAAATTATGTGAAACTTCTTCAAGATGGGATGACGCCAGACATAGAGCTGAGGCTGCCCTCAGGCACACTGGTGCTTCGAGCTAAATGCCGATGTCAGCACGCCAACGTGCTCACAAAGACAATGCTAGCATGCTGGTGTGAAGCAGATATACGTATCATGTTCACCATGTTAGATTACAGTGTGAAGCCGAGGCTGTAGTTCTCCCGGGTGTAGTGCAGGAATGAGTCCCAAAACACGGTAATGAGTTTTTCACTTCCGTTTCTGTCGTCATAAGTTAATGTTTTTTGTTTTTTTCGGGGCTTTTTGTCGAAGGAATCAGTGCGATGCTAACTTCAGGGGTTAGCCTCCAAAAAAGACGTTGTCCCAGCACCTATTGTCACGTGATGATGAGGGTCACCAAAATGATTAATCCCGAGGGTGGCTTTATTGTGTCTGCGGCAATTTCATGGCCATCCATTCAATAGTTATTGAGATATTTTACTCACAAATGACAACATAATGTCACGAGAGAAACGCTAACGTCTTGTGATTCTAGGCAAATGAACTCGTCAAACACTTTTTAGGATAGTTCTGTCTGGACAAAGCCACATACCGACATAGCCACACCTGCAGCCAAGAAAAGATAAACACACACAGAGGCGGAAAGACATGTTTACATGTGAACAGTAAAGAGCAGGAAACGCTGAGAAAGCTGGTGGCCACTTGAGTCACGTGACCTGTGACCTCAACAAGTTGGCATCCAGAAAGAGTTAAAGCTTCGACAGAAATGTCTCCCTCCACATAAGTCAGCATTAGTACTATTCCACCTCTCCCATTCCGTTGGGTCTCGGCGGCCTTTAATTAACACAAATGATAACCTCATATTTTCACGGTGGATTGAACAAATTGAGCAGCGGAAGTATAAATCCAACTAACCTGCCCAAAGAGGAGCTAATGTGCTGAATCTTGAAATAATATCACTGCCCTGTAAGTTTCATTCTTGCCTCTTCACTTTAAGCTGCTGCAGCTCCTGTCACATACTTGTAGTGCTCTTCCATCACTGCACAGCACTAAATATGGAGAGACTTGAATTCTCAACACCTGGCCGAATAAATTGTTGACTCAGTGGATATTGATCAACAACCATAACAAGCCCCTGCTGACATATACCACGGTTGTTTTGTGCCATTGGACAGTAAAAACTTTTATTTTTTCGCTCCTTTCAGCGAATTCATTCTTTCCACAGATACGGCGTTACTTGGAAGCATAAGCAGTGTGACAGGAAGAGAGGGGAGAGACAAATACAACAAATAAGCCTTGCCATAACATCACACAACATGGCTGCGCGTCGTCCCCAGGAGGTTGTAAGCGGAAGCCTTCTCCTCCGGCCAGGTACTCTGCTTTGCTCTCAAGTCTTGGGGTGATTAATGAAATCTTAACGGCAGGCCAGACACAAATATTCATCACCTGGCTGCCCCTATTGTAATGCATGTGGAGAAGCCGGAGCGTGACAGAGGAGAGGGGAGACGAGAGCCGGCCCAGAGACAAAACACAACATGGGGCACGGGGATTATTACCAGGCCCACGGAAACAACGCTTTTTGTTCTCCTCAACAAAATGGAGGCATGTGATTTATGGACAGCCAGCATCTGTTTGGAGCAAAGGGAGACACAGATTCATGTCTGCTATTATGGGCTGTCCACGGTACCGGGGTGAGAACTTGAAGAAGGGGGGGTGGGGGGGGGCGAGGGTTGTCGGTTCACGTTGGTAGGGGGTGTGGTTTGCCGCCGTTAAGAGCAAGACCTTCTGGGGAAAGTACACCATGTCAATTCCTAGTCGTACTGTGAATCTGTGACATTGTAGCGTGTGGGTGAGGTGTTGTATTACATTGTATATCACAAACAGATGTAGGCCTACGAGCCATCCGGGGGCGTTCGTTCTTTTTTTCTTTTTTGGAAAGAGTCAAGTGTTTGGTGGGTGGGACTGAGAGTGAAACACACACACACACACACACACACACACAAGTTTGATACACCAACTGATAGTGTGTCTCCACGCGGAGCAAGAGGGAGGATGAAATCTATTGTATCATCATTCCTCGCAATAAATACGACTTTGTGCGCAGGACTGATATGATCATTTTGATTTATGACATGCATAAGACTTCCAGGAATCTCTGGGAACTGTGTGTGCGCAGGAGGTTGACTGTGATTCTGTGTGTGTGTGTGGATTTTTAGTGTCTTTGAGAGGAGCAGCGGCAGAGGGACAAAGAGACATACATAAATACAGATGGAGGGAATGAAATAGCCAAGCAGCGGAAGTGAGACAGAGTGCAGCAGACAGTGAGGGAGATTGTGTGTCGGTGTGTGCAGTGTAGCATTGACTCCTGCATGCTCCCAGTGATAGATAGTGTCAGGTTAGGCTGCTCAGTGGCAGGTCTCACACTGTCAATGCTATGGCTGTGGGGAGAGCAGGGGCCTGAAATGTTTTAACACCCATCGCTGATCCCTGTCAACATACACACTAACACACATGACATCAGGCGGCGCCGGCTGATACACGTGCACCTGAGTGTGTTTTTTCCTTGTGTACAGTATGTGTCTTTTTTGTGTGTGTGTGTGTGTTTGTGCACACCTCACAATCTTTTTGTGCAGAGCATCATCTCGTCTCCTCCCTGAAAAACAAAAAAATACTTAACATCTCCGAATCAGAGCCTTAGAAAACAATTATACCAGCCCTTTTTTTTTTGTTTTGTAAGGATCTCTTTTTTTTTCTTCCTCCAGGCAGCAACAGAGAGAAAAAAGCCCCTCATTGTTCCATTGTTCACATTGTGTCATTCTTTGCCTTGGAACAGCGATTGTTTGCTGCACAGTTAGGAACACAATGGTGTTCACATAAAAATGAGCCACTTAGCTCTCACACTAAACTGCAAATTGCATAGCACTGCAGAGGAGAGTCAGGCTTTCCAAATTCGCTTATTCACATTTTCCGCTCCTTACCGGCCCTATAAAACCAGCCGCTTCTGCTGAGGTGGACAGAAACGGTGACAGCCGTAGCGTACACTGTATCTGTATCCTCTGTTTTGATAGAGTAAGAGGAGAGATACTCAATTATACGGGGAGAATTGTATTATCATTCGCCGTAATCGTTTGGAATCAAAATCAATATCCTGTTGCAAATAATACCTAACAACAAAATATTAAGCGTAGACATGTGCTGCACAGTTCGTGGAGTTTCAATGGTGGGTGCGGACGCGTGTTAAGTGTGACATATACGCCTCCACTGGGAAATCCTTTCTGTTTCTGTAAGATTCCTATGCTCACTTTTACTGTAAATCTTACATAGCACATGCATATTTCCCCCTGCTTGCATAGCAAAAGGTGGCATGTTGCACCACTGCAGCTTTAAATCTGAAAAGTGGCCGTGAGGCGCTCCCGGCGACGACTGACTGGAAAGTATTGTGTCATCCGTAAAGAAGAAATAAAAAATGGTGCTCAGGAGTGGGTGATTTTTCCAGGCACTGTTAAAAAATAGTTTTGCATGGGTGCCTTTGCTCTCCTGTTAGTAAAACACGTCTCGGAGCCCTCCCGCTGCCGTGACCAAGAACGAAGTACTCTCTTGGGCCAGACAAAATCAATTCCTCACTTGGGCAAATTTCCTCCTTCCCTGCTTTTTTATTTTTATTTTTTTTGAGTCCAGCTATTTGTTTTTAATGCTGGCATAGACGTATGGCTTGGCGAAGGCAGTTATGCCAAACAGTATAAACTACACCTCCTGACAAACATTCGGAACGCCATTGAACTTTCATTCATTTTTGGTGGTGTCAGCCTCAACTTTCCAAGGCTTTGTGATGAAGAAGTAGTGTTGTGAATTCCAGTTTCTCAAATGTGGCACGGTCCTTTTTTTTCTTTTTTTTATAAAAAGAACATCCGTCTACGTCTTTCCAAAGCCTGCATTTATCATTGAGATCTGTTTATTTGAATGATCCCCTGGATGAATTACCTGAGCCGGTACATGCACAGCATTTACAAGAGATAGAGGGCTTTTTTTTCCCTGTGGGAAATCAGAGTCACCGACTCAGTAGCCAACGTTGCCGTTAAATCAAATATAGTCCCACATTTACCGGTGAACACTTATGTCATTAATTGATGTTGCTCACTCAATCATGATTTTTTTTCCCAGAGCTGATTCATTCAAGTGACTTTTAAATAGAAGAAAAAAAATCCTTGTAATTCTGCTTCTCTCACTCCTCTCAGTCATTTTATAGATGATTCAATGATTGACAGATGATTAGAAAATAATTTAAAAGACTTCTCGCCAAGTTGTATGCAAAACATTCCTATCCCAAACAATCACAAATGGCAATGTATAAGCTATAGATTTGAAATATGGAAGAACACATTGGCTCAAGAGAAAGGCCATTGTAAAGCAAGGCACAATTCCCTTTTTGATAACATAAAAATCCCCTTGTGAGCAATCATCTTTGTGTATTTGGCCAGAGTCGGTTTCACACGGTTTTCGGCTCCTCCTCCCCTCTTTCTGCATCGACCCGGGGTGATTTCCATGAGAATCAACGCGGCGATTAATCACAGTGTTCCTCCACTCCCAGATGTCATTCAAGGCCTTTTAAAGACATCAGCGCTCTGTGATGTTTATGGGAGGAGAGAGATATGTGCTTGGCAGCCCAGCCCAAAGACCCTTGTGCAATCTCCCTCTGGGACACTCATACAGTCAGTCAGCTCCTACTGTCCTGGATCGTCCCAAACGCAGTGAAACGTCCTCCTCCAGTGGCAGAAGAAATCAAAACCAGGCCTGACCGACAGCTGGACTCAATATCTGATTGATGGTGTTCATGCAAAGTCCTCCAGATAACCCCACACACACAAAATGTGGTTAATTTACTGCAAAACATTTCAAACTATGTTCTTTGACTGATTTTTACAGTTTGAAAAGGTTTTGTAGACAGTTTCAGAACTACTGTAGATGTTATGCGTTATTTACAGTATTTGTACTTGTTAGACCCATTTGTGGGAAGAAACATGTGTACTGTACACACCTCACACTCACCATTGCCATGTGTCCTGTAACTGCACTTAATGTGGTGCTCATTAGACATTTAAAAGACTTACTTTTATAAAACTTTAAACAAAAACAATAATTTCTCCCCTCTATTGCATAGCCCAGAGGCAACAGAAAGTGTTCTCTCAAACCCTCCCGTTTATAAATATTTAGTTTTTTACATGTTGCAATATCTGATGACGTGTTTTAGACAAAAACATCATTCATCATCATCTGATTCATCTGAATCAACATGTTGGATTTTGGTGCGGGAACAACCTTTCACAAAGCAGAGACACAGAGAAGGGTCAAATAACTTTGACGATTTAACTTGTTGTTATATATATTTATATATATATATGTATATATATATAAACATATGATTGATACCATATTCGAAGACCGACATCCTCCAAAGTGTAGCATAACTCTAACCCAAGCCTAACCCCCTACTAAGATAATGCCAATAATTACAAAATGATATGCATACTACAAAACAATATGTGCAAAATATATCATATTATGACAACTTAGTTAATCATTTAGTATTACGTGAATATAACTGATGATGCTTTTAGTAAGAACAGTTTCTCTCTGCTTTCTAACCTGCGGCTGGACCAAAAAAACAAACAAATCATCAATAATCCTATTTCTTCCATATTTAATGAAGTAAAGTGGAAGTACGGGCAGAAAGGAGGACGACACAAACAAATGGAGGGAAATCCCCCTCCGTGAACCGAGCTGAAAGGTTGAGAATTCCGCGCTCCACCAGGTCCCTGATAATGAAGGGGGAAACGCCGGCTCCCAGTGACGTCTGAGTGAAGGTGGTGGGTGGAGGGGTGAGCTCAGTTTAAAGAGTCTAGTGAAGTCAAAGACGTGTTAATAAACAGTTATGGAGAGCCCCGGGGGCTGGGGGCGCTCGGGAGCCGTGAGGATGGAAGGAAGCAAGAAGGGTTGGGGAGGGCAAGGGGTGCTGGATGTGTGTGTGTGTGTGTGTGTGTGTGTGTGTGGGGGGGGTCAGGATCATGGTAGTCAAACCGCTGTTTCCTCCTGGGGAGAAGAAAGGAGTTAATGACACCCTAGAGCTTACCACCCCCACCCGCCGTTCCTCCCTCTCCTTTATGGAGGGTGAGCGACACACACAGCCCTCTCGGAGGTGAGGAGGCCATGGGAGACAGCCATGCCGTCCCACTGCCCCGCTAGCGGGCGGCTCTAACAAAAAGGAGGGAGGAGGAGGAGGCGCGATAACTGTGATTATTATGACTAAATATAATATGAAACAGTCAGTGCGGGGGCACGTGGAAAGGGATCCACCCATCCGCCCACACACACACGATGGAAACCTCTGCTGAAGACGCGGGGACAGGTTTAAAGACAGCTCCTTTTCAATGCCAGGGAAAAAGGGAGGGGTTAATGAGGGGCTTGGTGAAGGAGCTTATGGCAGGGTGAGGGGTGAGGGAGTGGGGGAGAGGAGCGAGGGGCACCGGGGAGGGATGCCAGGCTGCCGCGGTGTCAGCGGAGGAGACGGCGGAAACAGACCCGGAGACAAAGCTGAGTCGAGGCGACAGTGAGCCTGTCTTCTCGCCCACAAACGAGGGACAATCAGTAACAAATATGTCAACGTGTTTTGAGCTGTAATTGTAGCTTCCCTCCTTTGGCCAAGGCAGTGTAATTTTTGAAAAGGTGAAATGCATCATTTCCCCAGTTTCGTCAAAGAATGGGAAGCAGGGGTGTCTGAGGAAATCGCGTGTGATGGAGAGAGTAACAAAGTAGCTTCCCCTGCCGTGCCATTTTCAAAATACCAGAATGTCGTCGAGGATATTTTTTGCTGTTCTCTCGTCTGTGATTTATCATGAACCGATACATCATTTTCCCCAAGTTTCATGGAAAGTGGAACAGTGGTGACAAACCAGCGAACAAACAAATACACTGACACAAAGCCTTTCTCTTTGATACGCTGATGAAAGGATTTTTCTCGTCTCTCCGTGACGAAATGACAGCAACGGGTGGCCATCCTGAGAGGCGTTGACTGGTAGAAAGTCAAGTTGAGGCAACACCGGGGCGGGTCAAGGTCACAGGAAATTGGGGGAAAGACAGCAGTTAAGTGCTGATGTGATATGGCAGCAACGCTGAGCAAAGGGGCACTAAGTATGGGACGGTCCAGGCAGGAGTCCCAGGACTATAAATCCCTCCTCTCTGTGTCCAAAATTCATTAATGGCCACACAAAGTGGCCAGTGAAAGCAGATGGAGGGAGAAACGAGGGTGGTGGGTGCTGGTGTGGGGGGGTTAGCGTCTATTCTTGGGACGCAGTGGGTCCTGGGATAGCGGATTACTGGTTCTACTCCAGTGTAGTGTGAAATTATAAAGCGTTACCTGCTTTAATTTTCCAAATACAAATTAAATCCACAGTAAGCTGACTTTAAATCAATAGTTTCATTTAAGGGGCTGCGTGATTTAACAAAAATGAAAACTAGCTGGTCCGCTCAATGGAGCCGGGTCATAAATCACAGAGCTTTGGGAGGCAAAAAGCCGATTTGACTTGTATATGGAGCGGCTGGTGGCCAGGGGGAGCGCAGCGGGGAAATGAACTCAGGCTTTATTAGGACTCTTATTGACCTGCCTCTCCTCCACCAGCACCACCTCCACTCGCATAGCGTCATGCCGCATACACCCCCGATTGAAAAACCCAGAGGCGTTGGACTGGAAAACATTTAAGTCACGCGCGACCCTGAGTGAATTTTCTGTTTTTGCTCCTCAATTCTGGCGACGTTCTGGTTCAAGAGGAAAGAAAATGAAGAGATAAAACATTCCAAACTTTTAAAAAAAGGGGGAAAAGGCAAAGTTGAATCGAATCTGGAAACAACAGAAACAACAAATGTATTGTCAAAATGCAAGAAGAGGAGAGAAAAAAAGAAGAAAAACATGTCTCACCGGTGAGGTTTTTATTTGTACATCAGTTGTGCATGCCAACATCAAACATTTAATGTCAGCATTCTTCAGAGACACAGACGAAAGGAAGCGAGATGCAAGGCTCACATTGTCATCAAACAATCAAACAGTCATCCGCTTCTCCAAACAGCTTGCAGCTCAGCTCAGCTGGCACCAGACACTCACATTACAATAAACATCTCTCCTAATGTTGTGCTTACACCACGCCATGCTTACACAGACACAATGCACACAGACATGAAAAAAAAGAATACTCTGTTTAATAGGTCGCCCTGACAGCTGGAAAATGGAAGTCAGAACACAGAAAACGTGGCGCGCGCACGCCGCCGCGCGAAGATCGGCACTCGTTGAAGTCGCCGTCAATACTTTGCCAGAGGAATTATGAAGGAAGGAGGCCGTGAACATTATGCTTGATTGTGAATGAATGGTTCAGAGCGCCACAATAAATCCATTATCAAGTTGTTATGTCATACTTAAATTCTCCCCCAAAGTGTTCCCATATATCTTGTCAGTGGTTCATTAGCCGTTTGGACAGGTAAAGCTTTCTGAGTTCGGCCCACAGCTGACCCCATATTCTGCCTCTGTGTTCCACTTAAAAATAATGGACATCCCCTGTCCCGCATCCATCAATCACACGGCCAAAATCCCAGGGAAAACAGTTTGGAGGGTTTGGAGGGTTCGGAATTACAGTTACAGCGGCTTTCTGACTGGGGATAGATTAGCCAGGCATTAGCAGTGTTTCATTAACCTTGCGTTAAGTGACATCCTCACATGATTAATGGACATTATTAACAAATGGGAGATTGTATTCCCGAAAATGAACCTTTTGTGAAATGTCTGCTGTATTGTTAATAGCTTTGTTTATTAATCATTCATAGGAGAGAGCCTTCATTTCTGAGGTAGTGATACATAGAATGGCTATGAAGGAGACTGACAGTGAGGTCCATGCAGAATGCAAGCATTTGTCTGCCGGTGCACACCGTTTGCATTTTGAAATATTCAACAGTTTCATGCAAGCATATGAAGCGCTGGGAGAGAAACCAAGTACTGCACTCAAGTACAATTTCAGGATGCTTGTACTTTGCTATAGTATTTCTATTTATTGCACCTTCATACTTATAATTCAGAGGAAAATATTGTACTTTTTTACTCCACTAAATGTATTTGTCAATTAGTTGGTTACTCTTCAGATTTAGATTTTTACAGAGATAGGAAGCATGACTTTGGCTTGTGAGCCCTTACGAACAAGTGTATTTGACGTCCTTTCATACATGTGTACATGTCTACAAGTTGTCGGCAGTTTCATTTCTAGTTCCTTTTAAACAATATTTTAAGCCCCAACAAGTAAAAATCTGACAATATTTTACAAAGATAAAAGATTAGAGAAACATCTAAAAAAAAATGAGTAGATATTTGTCATAACATTTTCCTTCTTGCTTATAGCACTCCTCCTAATCATTCGCCTTCCCCTCAGATTTATCTTGTGACCTTTTGGAGGGGCCTGACCTCAAGGACGGGAACCGCTGGACCAAGGTCACCAAAATGTATGTAGTTAAACTAGCAAAAACAACTCCACCCACTACAACAGTAATTTGCTGAACGCTAATGCTAATTGCATTTCAGTCACAATCTAACAACGTCTCGTTTTAAACAAAACACTCTTGGGGCCATTTTACAGTAAAACCAAAACTTTTAGTTTTGATACTTCAAGTACATTTTGTGTATAATAAGCCTGTACTTTTGTGTATAATAAGCCTGTACTTTTTATGAAGGACTTTTACTTGGAGCGGAGTATTTTCAAAGAGTTGTTGCTATTTGAGAAAGGGTAGGAGAACTTCTTGCACAACTGGACATGTGTCCGTTTCACAACCGTCAATCACTAATGCAACACAGTAGTGAATCACATTTGAGCTATTATGAAGGATTTGACATTTGCTGTTATAAAACCCAAGCATGGGGCACACAGGAGGTGATGCGTTTGACATTTTGGACTAAGTATGAACACCGGTAACCACTGTGGCTGAGCAGACAAAGAAAAGAGCACCACCTATAGAGACTTAGAGTGAAAGGAGACCCCACAGGCACCTTGATTGACAAACGAAAAAACCACAAAGCAAAGACATCACGGCAATGCACAGAGACAAAACACAAGCATTTTGGAGGCTCGCCGCTTTGACTCCGTTCCCTTTTCTGTTGCCTCGTGTCACAGCGAGCTGCCTGCCCGGGCCAGAGAGTGGGCGAGAGTTCACACGGGAGACGGGCCGTCCATCACCTCTCATCCTGCCGGGCTCTTCTGAGGGTTGCTGTCCTGCGCGGTGAAAGACAGTGGGTGAGAAGCGGCAGGTAAGGCCGGGGGGAGGGGGCGGGGGACGGCGTGAGGTGCTGCTGTCCGGGCCTCCTGTCCTGCTGTCTGGAAGCTCTCCAGGCCACATGGGAGCTCACGGCGCTGTCGGCGCTGTCGGACGACCTGACAAACCTGGGCTGCCGTCACATCCTCCGTGTGTATATGGGAGGTATGAGGTGCAGGTTTGTTTGAGCGCACACCTGTTTAGTTGTTTTTTTTTGTGCGTGCCCTTGACTGCCATGAGTGTTTGTAGCAGGCTTTTATCTGCACTCCTTCTGGGGTGACATAATGCACCCTCCCGCAGCTTAGGCCGGAAAATATGAAGATATATGAAGCAGCATCAAATTAAATAAAAAATGCGAGTCTCGCCGTCAGGTCTGACAGGATAAGCAGCTCAATCATCAACTTGCCGGCTGTCAAATCCCCAAGCCAGGCACACACAGACACACACACACACACACACACACACACGCACACACACGCACACACACACACACACATGCACTCGCACACAAACGAGCATAATGCAAGAGGTTAGAGAGTCACTAGAGGGTCGCATCAAATCCTGGGACCAGCTTAAAAATAGGTATCGCCCCCCACCTTTTACTCAGCATGTGTGATCGTATGTATGTGAAGCACGGCGTGGCTATAGAAGAAAACTGAGCTCCATCGCCTTCTTCTGTGTCTGAGTGTTAAATATATAAAATATCAAATCACATGTAGGACGCTTGATGTGTTTGCGTGTGAACTCTGAGATTTAATTTCCCTGCAAACGCTGGACTCTCCCCTCCTCTCCACTTCCGAGTCAGCCTGTGGTGGAGGTCTTCCACCCACCCTCCACTCCTCCTCACCCTCCTCCTCTTCTGTGTCCCACAGCCTGCTGCTGGGCTGGAGGATGACTGACGCTGTCATAACGTCTGGCAGTCAAACAGACCCGCTTCTGACGGGTGGCGGCAAACGCAATGTGACACAGCCAGCAGTATCTGGTTTCTCCTGCACCGACTACATTTCATATGGCTCAGAGGGGCTTAGAGCGGCCATGGGGAGGGCGTCTCTCTCCGTGTGTGTGTGTGTGTGTGTGTGTGTGTGTGTGTGTGTGTGTGTGTGTGTGTGTGTGTGCGCGTGTGGCTGTAGGAGGTAATCGAGCAGATGTCAGGAGAGAGTCTGAGAGGGGATGTGTACACTGAGGGACGACTGAAACCTGTCACATTGATTTTCATTGGTCTAGTAGCATGCGTGCGTGTGTGTGTGTGTGTGTGTGTGTGTGTGTGTGTGTGTGTGTGTGTCTAGTGTGTCTGTGTTCAAAGCAGTGGTAACAGAGCAAATGTAATCACGCTGTAGGAACACACTGTTACATTCACTTACAGTTTGAAAACCCAGTTGCATGTAGAAAGCACAATGAAAGAGAAGTACTCAATGTATAAAAAAAAAGCGAGAGAATGACAAATGTATTTGATTTTTGAAAACAACCCTATCGGCTTGTGCTCGGAACACGTGCCAGAATAAATTGCAAGTTCATGAATCATGAGCAAATTTCACATTTCCACATTTTTCTGATAATCATAATGTAATGATTTCCAGTTAACCCACCCCCCCCCAAAAAAAGAAACATTCCAATCATTCATGCCTTGCAAAGAGAAATTGTTTAGTACAGATTTAAAACTGCCTCCGCAGCCCTGGCGTGAGGAAAGAATGATTAAAAGAAATCAGCAACACCCATAAAAAGACAATTTTTGTGGGATTAATGAACGTGCTTCATGACAAATTTGTTTAAAAAATGATCTATGAAAGGATCTTTTTCATTCCCCTCTCATTTTTTTCCCAGAACCAAACATATTAACCTGTACAATGTGTCCTACCTGGTTAGATGGGGCATTTATTTCCTCACTGGGACGTTAAAAACACAAATCATCACAATCACCATTATTTTTTTCCGCGTTCTCAGATTGCACTGTAACTCCACATGTTCCAGACAAAATGAACCGGGGTGCTCTCAGATGAAATGTCACAGCCATATATCCTCAGGCTCATTTTAGTGTTAAAGCAGCCACAGTACGGCTTGTTGGGCACCATGGGCAGAAGCATGACATCCGTTCACCTACCTAGCTCTTTCTTCTCCATCCTCCTCCTCCTCCTCCACCTCTATGAATGCTAGAAGCAGAAGATTCCCAGCAGAGGAAACACAGACGCTCTCCAGGCTCTAGGTTAAATACAGACACCACAAGGCCGCCACAGCGCTCATCACAACCCCTCATCCCGCCATACATAGTGTGCCATCTTTTGGCCGCTCGAGGAACTGCTTCTTCCTTCCTCTTCTCTTTTCCTTTTTTCTTCTCTTCAGGAAAAGATCATAAAATCAGTGAAATAAAGTGAAATGGTTGTCTGGGGATGGATATGTCCCTTGCAACGTGAAGTGGAACTTGAGGAAATCGACGGATCTCCTGCAGCTTTGCGGAGGACTATTGCTGCGGGGCTCTTTTTCAAACCCTTACAATTTATGCAGGGCTCTCCAGCCGTAAAAACACACATTTCTGCCTTCTGATGTCTCACACGCTCGCTCCTGATGAGCGGATTGGATGAATGAATGAGCCGAGAGCTGAAAGTAATTATGGCGGCTAAAAACAATTAGACATAAATATTACAACTTCGTATAAAATCACAAGGACTTGTGTGCGTGTATACGTGTAAATGTGCGTGTGTGTGCCTGTGCCTCTGTGTGTGTGTGTGTGTGTGTGTGTGAATGGCATGCATGCAAACACTTCCACACTGCAAAATACAGAGAGAGAGATAGAGCTATTCACCTTCGAAGGGTCACTCTCCTCTTCCTGGCTCATTAAAAACAGCCCCATTAGCAGTGTTCCTTCAGAGCCTGACTGCCGACAGATATGTGATCGTGTGTGTGTGTGTGTGTGTGTGTGTGTGTGCGTGCGTGCGTGCGTGTGCATTTGTGTGGGTGTGTGTGTGTGTACACTGGATTGTAAAGACATGCAGCGTTTTGGAGGCCTCTGGGCTGCCGAAGAATACATTAAACAGCAAAGAGCCCCTCTCCTCTTCCTGAATGACTCCTGCTGGGACTACTTAGCATTTCTGGGGTGAAAACTTCTCCAGCAAGGTTGTCAAACACTGTATACAAATTACGGCGGAGCTAAATCGCTCCCGTATTTAACTTTTGCGGTGGCTCGTGTGTGTTTTTGAGCGTGTGTTTGTCTTGGCCTGATGAAGGCTGTATTCCCTCGATGCACTATGCGGGCAATGTCGCTGGAAGGTAGAGAGCAGATTTGTAAAATTTGCGAAAGAGACGTTCAAAGCTGCAAATCCCACAAGAGTCCAAGACATCTTCACAATCGTTTGCTCATGAAGATTCTGGAGGTTTTAATGCGTTTGTGGGTCACAGATGGCAAGAGGAAGTAAAAATATCTAATTTCTTTGCACTCACTGTATCATGATCCACAGAGAATACAACTGAAGGATTAGAAATAAGATGAAATGCTATTCACAATCAGTTCACATGTGAGTGTGTCCTTGTTGCCTCATTGAGCTGGTGAGTGAGGTTTGATTGGCAAAGACCTGGATCAGATCAGGACTGGGAGTCAGTCTCCAAACTACTTCATAAGGTGTCTGTACTGTACTTAGTAATTTATTGCAATATTTGTAAGAACTGCATGTTTTAGACCTGCAATTTTGGAAATTTCACTGGTGGAAGAAGTGACCTTCTCTGATTCTTTACTTAAGTTGAAGTAACAAATACATAATTGTAAAGATATGCCTCATGTAGACAACCTCCTTTCAAAAGTTAATGTACAGAAATATTGTCAGCAGAATGTACAAAAAGTATCAAATGTAACAGTATTCAGTCCGCAGAAAACTGGCATAAGATAGTAAACGTGTAAGTATCATTTTACAGCTGTAGCTGGTGGAGATGGAGCTACTTTTCACCATTTTAGTTTGTAGTTTAGTCCAGTGTTTCCCAAACTAGGGTCCCGGCCCCCTCCAGAGGGTCACAAGATAAATCTGAGGGGTTGTGAGATGATTAATGGCAAGGAAAGAAGAAAACACAAAGCTTCGCTACACAAGTTTGTATTTATTTCTTGGACTTATTATTAGTTTACTTTCTCTGTGAAATGTTGGATAGTTTGACCCCTTTGGGCCTGGATCAGTTATTTCAATGTTATATACGTTTATAAGGGAAATCTCTTTTTGGTGTTATTGCTGACGACTCGTAGACATCCGTACAAGTATACACTTGTTGGGTGTTTTTTATACAAGGCTCTCAAGATATCTACAGTTATTTTTTTCTTCAAAGGTAGTTTATGATAAAGACTTAAGAAACGTTTTAGAATATGTGCTCATTTAGGTTAAGAATGATATTGTCCCTTTAATAATATTTTGTTTAAAGTCCTCTATCTGATCATTCAATTAAATTCAGTTTTGTCTATGAGGACAATTATTATGATATTATCAATTCTGGTTATTGATTGATTTATATTTTAATGGAATTGTAATTTAATTCAAGCTTAGAATAGTATAATTAATTGTGTATATGGTGATCCTTCGAAGGACAGAAAACACCAATGTGTGTGTGTGTGTGTGCGTGTGCGTGTGTGCGTGTGCGTGCGTGCATGTGCACATGTCTCGTAAGAGTGATAACAAATCACTCCGCTGCTCACCACCACCAGTCATCCATTAAAACTGGACCAGGATTCAAATACTGGACCCATCAGAGGTGCCAATAACGAGGAGCCCCTTAGAAAAGTACAGGGGGATTTTAGTATGCTGGCTAATGGCATTGGCACCGACACTTCGCCAATACACGTTTAGCGGTGTGGTGGTGCGGCTGGCCCCGGGTGCCGGCGGAGACTGACACATCTCTCTTGAGTCTGTCCAGGCGGGAGATTGGCCTGTCTGTCAGCGGCCAGGTCCCTGCCATTACCCGTGATCACCCCCAGCTCTTCTTACCCTTTTAACCCCCCCGCCCCGGCTCCAACACAGCCTCTCTTCTCCCTTTGTCCACAACATCCCTCCGTGTTTTCCTCTCTTCCTGCCACCTCTGTCCTCCCTCCTTGTATTACAGCGGTGTTGTCGTGGTAAACAAAAAAAAGGTGTTTAAACTCTGCCCTCCAGTCGATGATCCTAATGAGAGAAAACAACCGATGTAATAAAAATCAGATAAACCTGCAGAAAAAGCTTTAATTATTAGGTTTTATGAAACTCAATTTGCTCTAACACCATTTGGTTTATATGATGCATTGGAATTACTCTGGAGCACTGTCAGTTCTGTTCCAGTTCAATACAGATTAGAAATGATACTGCTAAAGTGCCAATGTGTCAAAGTTAATTATTTTTAATTTGATTGCACTTCTTGAATTAATGTAAAAATGTGTTATTGCATGAAATCTTACTCAATCTAATTAAGTCTGATGTGGTTCATATGCAAACGTTTTTTTGCAAAACACATTTTATTGACTGTTTCTTATATTCTGTACAGGTTTTTTTTTTAGCATGAGGTCAAATCCATTTGAGTGAGTTTGCCCTACTCACAAATATGCAGAAGTTCGAAACTCTTTAAGAGAATAGTTGTACATAGTAAGAATTTGCATTTGAATTAATTACATTTAACATACGTTTATAAAGTAAAGGTTACATGAGTTTCTGATGGTTTTACACCCATTACATTACCGCACCCCCCTCCTCTTAAAAGAGGTATTTTGCTATCAAATTACCATCATATTATGAACATTTGTAGCTGGAGAGGCTGATGCTGAACCACCTTCGTCACATGCTCGCTATGGGACCATGTGACCTCCCTGTAGAAACACATGGGAAAAGCTCTCTGCCCTTGAACAAGGTCGGAGACCATCACTAATTACCAGAGAGGAGGGCGGAGGGCTGGCGGTGACTGTCGTTTGATAGTAACACAATGCTCATTTTTCACGCAATAATCTCCTCCATGTACAGATCTAAGTGAAAGAATGATAATAAAACGCCAGCATTTCCTCAGGCCCCGTTATCCTGTGTGATTTGGCTTTGCTGGGGGGGAAACTATAGTGGAGTGAGGTTTTCGAGCCGCTGAAGGAGAAGAAGAGATGAAGGGTATCGGACGGCATTTGTTTCAACAAGAAGGGCTGAGGGTGATGGAACAGGCGTTGAGCCAGAAAAGAGATGCCCACCCCACCCACCCCTGTTTTTCTTAATCTGCTGCGTAGCTCGTGTCAATTGGTAAAGGGGGTGTGACCGATAGAATAGATTCCCAACTTAAAGGCTTCATACGAATCCCATCGCTCCCTTTCTTTCATTTCTCCCTCCTTGTTGTCTCCCAGCAAAAGGAGCGGGAGAAAGAAAAAAAGTAAAGTGTAAAAGAGGACGACTGAAAGATCTCTGCCAAAAATGTAACGTGAAATTTAAGCTGCGAGAGGCAGCCAGCAGCATTAGCTGGTTAAGTATCAGCAGCAGAGAAGGGGTAATGAATGTAGAAGGGGAGACATATGAAATGTCATTAATGTTAATTCTAATCACTTTTTGGCTATTAAGCACAAATTAGTGAAGGCAATGTTAAATGTCATGGTCTGTCCTGGGATTCACATAAGAGAGGGTGGGGGCCACAGAATAGGTTCTCATTTACATACTTAAGATCCAACTTAATTCTCACAAGGGGCGATGGAAAATGAAGCCGAGTCGTAAACCGATGACGATGAAACGCAGGCTGGGGAAAAACACAAACGTTTTCTGGCGGCTGATTCTTCATTGTTCGTCCTCAAGGTTATTTTCATGAGCTTGTCGTCGAACGTCATTCCCTTGAATAATTCCGCTCAGGCTTTTCCTCCCTCTGGCTTTAAGGTTTGCGCTATTTAAGACCAATCATGTCAATGTGGAAAAGAATTAATCCTGCTTAAAAATATCTTACATGACTCGAGTGTATGTTCACAGCCCCCTGATTCTGTCTCTGGATATAGACTTTGGTTTGGTAGAGCGGGAGATAGTTGAAGTAAATAATCATGTGGGCTAGATATCAAGAGGAGTTCATTGTCAAGTTCACTTCTATACTCACAGGGGCTTGTTTTCATGTAGGTTCTCCGTATCTGTCAGGCACTCCAATCCTGGAAAGAAATCAAGGCAGCGAAACAATGCAGCATTTTAGAAGCAAGTCGAGCTCGAGCCCCACAAAAACCATGTCATGTAATTCAATGCGATAGATAGATTAACCTCAGTGCACCGCAGAGGCCTCTGCATTCTTGTCCACATTGTTCTAATGGCAGCCCACGGTCTTTGGGAATATCCTGGGTTTTGTGTGTGTGTGTGTTTTTTTTATTTTTTTTGCTGCTCTCTCTTTCTTTCCTCTGTGGCTACAGTTGACTGTGGGAGAGTAAATAACATTTGATATGCATAAACAGCCCCTTCCTATTCATTACTGTCAGAGCGTTGGAGTGCAGGAGGCGGAGGTCAGCATGTGAAGGTCCTCCTCAGGCAGGAGAAACGCCTGTGGTAGCTGTCACTCCTCAACTCCCCACCCCTCCGCCTCAGCACCACCACAACTCAACCCCCAGCCCTCCCTCCATCACCTCCTCTTCCTCCACCCCCTCCCTCACTCCCCTATTAGCACAGGCTCCGGGTCATAACCTTTCCGTGGCATTTTGCGATTCCACAACCCTTTGATTAGTGCAATATTTACATATTTCACAGTGGTGAGGGCGTTCTTGTGTCGCAGACACTTGAAGTGTTGTAAATGCGTTTGGCCTTTTGCCTGGGAGATGCGGAGGAGTCGGACTCTCTGGTGGTAACTGTAGTCAAGGCTGCCGCGCTGATATGCGCCGTAGTGTGTTTTAAGTATATTTACCCCTCCACCGCCCACGCTGCCATTGCGAGTGTACGAGTGCCATTTGGTCCACGATGTGGCCCCTTGTCCTCCTGAGGAAGGCCGTTTAGCAGCCATTAGAGAGGGATAGTGCTCCCTGGTGGCTGATATAGATCATGCCCTCTGCCTTGGATGGTACACAGCAGCGCTCTAGAGGGTTACATGCAAAGAAGAAGAGAGGGAGAGCTCCTCCAGACGGATGACTGCAGTTCTTTGTTTAATGCAGGAACAGCGCTAGAGAGAGAGCAGAGCATCGTGGATGAAATGCAAGGTATGCTCATGGTTAAGGGTCATGAACTGGCCTGCTATTCTATCATTGATTGTTTGTTTTTTATCACGCAATACTGGTAAGAATTAGCGCAGTGCATGTTTTCTTTTCAGCCCCTTTATTCTGTGCCCCAGAGTTAGGTCCTTGATGGGAGGGGTAGTGTTCTGCATCGCTGAATACCATTCTTGATACTACTACTGAATGGCTCTTCAGTAGGAGTTGCAAATTGCACTCATACAGGTCTTACACTGGATGTCAGTCAGACAGCTTTACCCAGTAATTGTTATTCAATTGTTGGTCAGAGAGAAAATGAATCGAGTGTCATTTGGAAGGATGTTATAGCCTTAATAGCGGTGTACCTTTAAGGATGGCGGCCTGTCAATTTGTCAGTCCAAACCACTTTGGTCCGATTTGAAATATCTCTCCAACTATTGGATCAAGGGCATGGGTTCGCATATAGACGGTAGGGACATGTCTCGACCAATATTAATATATCAATATTTTGAAGGAACGAACTGTCTCCACCAATATTTGAGTGAACTCAATCGCATTATGTTTGGAGTGAAGTCATATTGGATCATTTCAAAGTGCCCTCCCAGAGGCTACGTCTCCCAGACGACCGAGCATGCTTGCATGTGATTGGCTGACAAGGGAGGGGTCCATGTGAAGGCTCACTTCTCATCTCGAGCATCCTGCTTGCTGCCCGACACGGGAGTAGGAGTGAGCTAGCCAGTGTGCTTCAGTTATTTTGACATGGGAAAAGTTTGGATTGCAGTGCGGCGACTTTCCTCTGACCTGCAGCTCTGTAGCTATCTCGGTGCCCCCTTCCCTTTGGGTCAGCGTTGCCCTGTTTGGGACTGTGTCGGTACTGGATGTGAGCTGGACTTTATCGTAAGTGGTGAGCTTACATTTGTGCGGACAACAAGCCACAGAATGGCAAGATGAATGCCTGATCAGATGTGTTTTCTGTTAGTTTCAGCTTCTGTAAACTTTATCTTATGCAAAGAATCCCAAACGGGGTTCTGCATCCGTCAGGCAGTCTGCATTACGTAATGCACATGTAAAGGCAAAATGTTTAGAACCGTTACCAACGGCCAAATTGGAATGCAGGGTGAAGAGCTGTCACATTATATTGTTCAAATGGGGGATAACGGCGCACATATTTGTCCAGTCTCCCCTTGAAGTTATTCTTGGTGTTGCACTCGTTTGAACAACACCGAAAGTGATGAAAGTGTTTGTGTGGAGAATGAAAGAAGAGAGACTCGGAGTGTAAATCCTGCCTACTTTCTTACGTCAGTCCTGTGTGTCAGATTTGGTTCTGGTAAAGTTATGAAAATTGCTAGACACAGCCCCCCTCAGAGCCAAACTCAAAAAGGTGTGGCGGGAACGGGTTTACAATCCAAAAAGCATACTGATGCCTTTAGACTGGAAGTCTGAATGATTGTTGCATTTTTTTGTATCAGAAAAATTAAACACAAAATCCTTCAAATGGTCACACAACATCCACCACAATGAGATGTGTATGTCTTAAAGACCTGAATCGGTTGAACCCAAGTTGCACCCAGACATATAATAGACATACATTCAAACATGTAAAACATATTCTACATATTCTGCTCAAACGTGAAAGTTATCTGTAGATACAGCCCTGTGGTCAAAGCAAAGACTTCCAACGAGAACGACAACGTCTTTCTTTTGCGACACAAAGACGTGAAATGAGAAAAGCACATTCTGCTGTGTTCCCCACCACACCTATCCGTCAAATCTGAGTCAGCCTGACGTGCGGCGTATTTTCCGCCTCAGTCAGTCATTCAGTCAGTCAGCTTCTCTCCGCTGTGTGACAGAAAGAAGAGATGTCAGCGAACAGGTTTTCCAGGGAGCTCAGGGCCGTAACGTCTGCCTTCGCAGTGACTGATGAGGTTGGGAAGAGTGACGGGCAGCTGCAGTCTTTTCTCAGCCCGCGGGCCTGCCTGGCATTAACGTTATGTGCCATGTTCTCAGAGGGAACCTGTCATTCACCCGTCGCTCAAACCGACAGACAGATGGTGCACATAGACGGCGAACATGAAAGAGACTGGCAAAGTAGCGACGAATCCCTAGGTGGTCCCTGGTAGTTGAAGGGTGAGGGTTTCTCATCACCGTTGCTTGGCAGCTCGACTTCAACCGCACGGCCACACATGGACATCAAGGTGCCAACGGGTCCGGACCAAGATCAAAGTCGCTATCCATCAAGCATGTCACATGCTATGAAAGGGAACAGCTTGCAGTATGGCCGAGGTATGATCTGTTTTCACCTCATCTTCATGAATCGTGACCACTCCTCTGACCACTCCTCTGTTTTTCCGCGGGTCGTGGAAATCCTGCGAGCCAAATCGGAGCCACGTGGGGTTTTCAGAAAATATGCATGAATATTTAGGATTGACAGACCAGTACAGCTTGTGTGCACAGTGCTGACAGTAACATCTGATGACAGCGAGTGACCACCGCAAGAATATGTTGCATGAGTGACAGAAAAGATATGCCCGGTTTATTCAGAGACTGCATTTTTGGGGCGTTTGTAAATTTCACACCGGTAGTGTGATAAAAAAGGAGAGAAAAAAACGAACATTTGCAAACTGCAAATCTGTGTGAAGCTTTTTCATCTAAACTTGGACGCGTTCAGTCACAGTTGCTGAGGTAGATTTTAAACAAACAAGCAAAACCAGATGAAACACCGGCAACAGGTGCCATTTTGTGTGTCTTTATTGTGGACATGACATTACATCTTTTTGAAATGATGTACAAAAGTGTAACAGAACTGAGAATGGCTCAGACGAGGTAGAGCTTTCACATCGGTTGCTGGCATGAAAACTACACAGTATAAAAACAAAAACAACCCAGAAAAATCAAATTAAACAAACGCTCCTGTCTGCCTCTGTCCTCTAATCCTTTTTGAAGTGATAATAAATACAGATATCAACCAAATACATTTGGAATAATAATGTCTTCTAAGGTAAATTAATCATGAAGTTCACAACAAATAAAAAAAGCAATACGGACACAAATAATACAACTTAAGAGGCGTGATAAAAACCCAACCGAAAGAAAAGAACAACACCTGCCAGCCCCTCAGGGAGGGCAGCCATGGCTAGCTACTGAACAAATCCTACAGTTTAGCAAAGAGAAAAAAAAACACACTCTTACATCTTTATGAAAAATTAAGCACTGCCGCACCTAGCATCATCAAACTTTCGATGAGGAAACGAAGCTAAAAAAGCCGTGCCACACATTTGCCATTACTATCTATGGAATCGTCCTAACAAGAAGCCTCTAAACCAGAAATGACATTGAAGTGTGTTAGCTGGCACCACTAAAAAGACACTCTCAAAGAAACCTTAGCTAGTTGGACAAAATGAGAACGGTTAAAGCAGTAACCTAGTCTAAGTGCACTAGTAATGCCATTTGGTTTCTACCGCTGTATATAAGGGTTTGGTAAGAGTGGATTACAGATAAACAGTTCATATATACACTCACTCCTGCTTCATAGTTTTTCTAAGTCACACTTCGGAGTACAAATTCATAACTGAGGAGTTAATCTTAAAGGGAATTCTGTACAACATTGGTATTAGTACTACACTACCTCGAAGGCTAGAGTATCCGTTTCAAGTATTTTCACTACCCACACCTTCAATATACACATTTGTGTATTATTAGGCATATTCAAGCACACAACGTTGTATGCATAACTCAACAACCCACTGGTATAGCAACCATTTCATCATCATGGGTAAAAACTGCTGAGGTCTCAAAATAGATGGGAAGTACAGTATGCTCCGTAATCTTTTAACTGTTTTGAATTTTGGACTTTACGCGTATATATATATATATATAAAAAAAAATAAAGATGTCTCCACATGTTCCACTCTTGCTCTGAGCTGCTTTCAACCCCCACCCTCCACCCCGACGTGTCAAGGCCGGTGAGGAGAGAAAACCGAGCACCCGGACACGAAAACAGCATCAACCTCCAAGCAAAGAACCGTCCCGGCTTCACACAAGCCGATGCACTTAAAAACAGGCTTTCGTTGCAAAGGAGGTAGAGGTGGGCTGGAGTACACAGGAGTTAGCCAACAAATTAAACAGTGAGGAGAAAGGTTTGAAAAGAATACACATACTCGCACATAAATGTTACACACACCCGTGTTAAGGCTGTGACGGCTCGTCAATTCAATTGGCTTCAAAGCGTCTCCATCTCGTCTCATCATACCTGAACTCTCTGGAAGCTTGACCTCCTGACCTCCTGGCTCCTCTCTCTCTGTCTCTGTCTCTCTGACCTCCTCACTCTTTCCTCCCAGAAATGCAAATCTTCACGTCGCCATTGAAGAAATTAGACCGATGGTATGGGGCGGTATGGCTCATTAGTGTGCTTCCGTAACAAGCCCAGCCCTGCGTCTCTGTGTGTTTGCTCTGTCGGATGTGCATGCTGATACACAACAAACATGCTGAATTATCTTCTGTTCAAAAAAACCTTCCAGGTTTAAAAGGAAGAGTTTGGGACACGTTGGTAAATAAGCATACTTATTTTCTTGCTGAGATTTAGATGAGACGATTGATACCACTCCCATGTGCTTCCACTAAATGTACAGCAAGCAGCCTGTTAGCTTAGCTTAGCACAAAGACTGGCAACAGGGGTTAACAGCTGGCCTGGCTCTGAATTTCCATTTCTATTCCACTCAGTTTGATTTGAGTAATTTTCAGAGGTCTGAGCGAATACAACTTTCCAGTACAAGAGTAGAAAACCAACCTAAGTCTGTGAAGAAGAAGTTTGTTTTTGAATCCGGTTACATTGATGTTGAGGTATAATTTGCGGCTGACAGGCATTTTACCAGAGAGACTGGGTTGGTTTTGGTATCAAAGCGTTCATCAAATAAAAACCGACAGGCCAAAGAATCAGTGTTGCCCTTTAGCGATATGAAATCAAGATGCATCTTTGCTGCGTAACACTTGCAGTACCATCTCCTTTTTTTACGAGTGTAGAGTTCAATCTGTGCGATCCACCGCTGAGCCAGCGTCTTCCCGCCGTCCCCACTGTTCTGAAGTCAGTCAAACTCAAAGTCAGAAGTGTCGGGGTCGGAAACACTCCTTAATGCGATGGAGTTATGGAGGAAAACTGCCTCCACTCAGTCCCTTCCTCTTAAATTGACAATAATTGAATGACCATAAAAATGGTACGCTCATTTATATAGGCTATTAAAAACGCACACTCTTTTTAATGAGCACTAAAGCAGACACCCCATTAGCGCTCTCTCTCTCCCTCTCTTTAATCCTACCTCTCTCCAACTCTCTCTCTGTCCTTCTAATCATCAGCTACACAGCCTTCAGAGTGGTCACTGCACTCCTAACATTTCACTCTGGAGTGGAGGGAAGTGAGTTTAACACATGTGTGCACGCAGACACACACATGCAGACACACACACACACACACACACAAACACACACACGCAGACAGATGCAAGTCTTCATCTTCTCGAACCCCGAGGAAAAAAGAACTTGCAACGCGTCAATTGTCTGTTGAGGAATTACAGAGCTTCTTCTCTCTCATCTCATCTCTGATGATTGGTGTCCTGAGGAATGCACAAACTCTTATACAATAAAGCTTTACGAAAAGAAAGGGAAAGAGGGAGGCAACTACAGCAGCCATGCAATGCAACAATCCTTGATTAAAACGCTAGCAGTTGCATTCAAGTTCAGTTTTTCTTTGCTTTTCTTGTACAGCCGCACGAGGCAACTTCACGTGTCGGTACCTCCGAAATGGCAGCAAGAGGTAACTCTTTGAATTTTGAGAGCTTCTGTATTCAGAAATCCTTTAAGGTAATTTGTAAACTACACACAATTTGCTTAATTTTGTCAACCTTCAAACTAAAGAAGCAAAAGATCAAACACCTTTCGTGCTGAGGAGACACTTTACATTTCACTCTTCACCAATGTGCACACCTACATTTCTAACTGCAGAATTTCACCAGAAAATCTTCCTGTTAGTAAATAAGACACTCTTCTCTGCCCCGCATTGTGATTTTAAAATTGCCTATATAGCACTGCTTTATCTAGCTTTTTAGAAAGAAAAGAAAAATCCCCAAACTACAAGAGCCTTCATTGTAGAACATTCTTCAAAGGGCATTAAAGGATGATGGGTGGAGAGGAGAGGCTCAAAAAGTCTATCGTGAGTCTTAGGTCCTACTTCCAGTCCTCTGATTTTCAGGAATGGGGCGATGATGTTTTCAGGATGTGCGATTCCCTGACTAGTCTGGTCCCAAGTCAGATCCTGGTCTATCAAATGGTCTCTACTGCTGCTGTTGTTGTGGCATTGGTGGGTGTTTGGCAGCCAGCGGTTCTTCCTCTTCCTGGCTCCTTATGTCTGGGTACTGGCTGTTGTCAAAAGGCATATGGTGGACACTCTGGACGTGCGTCTTTAGGTTCCCTTTCTGAGATGCTCGGTATGGGCAGAGCTGGCAGCAGAATGGCCTCTCCCCTAAAGGAACACACACGCAACACACACGGTAAGTGTAAAGGTCAGGTGGAGCCCAGAGAGGGCGTCATACATGGGACAAGGCTTTTTAGAGAGTTCTGAATATACAGAAGATTTAACCAGACACAACGACGTAAGCCACGGATGAGACGCTCTGCAGTGGAAAGAAAACAAACAAACAAAAAGATGGAGAAACTAGCAAACACACAGACAAGCATGAAGACACATGGTGGCATTCAACTAGAAATAGGGGAATATTATGCAGGTCAAGTGCAGCATTCATATTTCATTTTTTACACCTAATTTCACTTAAAAAGTTAACTTTGCTTCCCTGTGCTGACCCAGATGGACAAACTATTCCTTTCTCGTTCCTGCCATCTGGAGATGTGCACCACACATCCCCTGTCTGAGCAGTCCTCATTTTGCCTCTGTGTATTTATCTCAATCACCCGGACCGACCCTATGCCCCCACACACACTTCCAAACACACTCCGCACACACCCCATACTCTCTCTTCTAATTAGACTGACCTACAACACACAGACACCTCGGCAAACATATTAAAACAATATTATATAAAAAAAAATAGAAACTCAGCTACACACACCTGAACAAAACAAATGAGATTGCCATTTAATTGCACCTAATTATCATTTTGATAAATGGAAGAGTATCAAAGCGGGAAAACAAATGACTCCCCGTGCCCCTCCCGCACCCTTCTCCCTGAAGAAGAAACAGGGAAACGTAGCTGTTATCATACATCATCAGAAACACAACGGAGAGAAAGAAGGAGTGGGTCGGCGGGGGAGGGGGGCTTGAGGAAGAGAGATAAAAACAAAAAAAGGTATAATTAATCACACAAAATTCCAAAAAAGAAAAGGAGAAAAAAACAAACAGCTGGAGAGACGGCGAGGCCGAGACGTGAGAAGAAAGCGAGAACCTCCACGACATCGTCCTGCGAGGAAACATCGCTGACGGGACCGCCGCACTACATTATAATAAAGGTTATCGTCACCGTAAAGCAGCGTCAACACTACATCTAATTGGACCCCTCCGCCGCGCCTGCTCCCATCATTCATCGCGTGCGGTAAATCTGAGTCCTGTGTGTGTGTGTGTGTGTGATTAATTAAGATGGAGGCGCTGCGTGTGGAACCCGGCTCCCTCCGAATGTCAAAGCAGAACGGATTTACTCCTCTGCTTCTCCTCCGTCTCAATGAGTGACTCTAACAACTCTTTAAAGACATTAAAGGAACTACAGGGAACGTGTTTCTTCTAAGTTTCTTACATTTTTGTGCTGAAACACATTTTCACTTTTCTTATTCCTAATAGGACTAGCTTTAAGTGACATTTACAAGCATCTGGTAACTTTGCCTCACCTACTAAAATAACCGGTAACCCTTCAAGTGTAATTATGAACAACAACAAAAAACGATTCTGTTTTTTTTTTTTTAATGAGACTTCTGCGGTGTGTACACTGGATACACACAATGATGTCAGGTGTGATCCAGCAGCATATGAGAATGCCAGGTGTTAATGCCAGGTGCAGAGAGTGCCACATGTGATTGTTACACATGGGAAAAAAACACTCACAAAAGGATGGGATTGACACAGACACACATGCGGAGGTGAGACATGAAGAACACGACACATGCAGAAGCGATGAGGGAGCCCAGTGGTTAGCCATCGTGCCACATACTTGTTTGGGAGCCTCAGAAGCGGTGGTGTGAGCGTCAGTACCTCTGTGGAGTCCGTTAAAATCAAACCCAACTGTTGGGGGGAGAAGGAGGATGGGGGGAGAGGGGGAGAGGGGGAGGGAGGAAAAGGAGGGGGAGGGGGGATGGAGGGCATTCGGTTAAAAGCTCTACCAGATCCACACAAGCATTTGTCTTTCTCCTTGCACCACCACCCCCACCACCACGACCCGCACACGCTAGCATTTGCCACCAGCGCCCTTGCTAATAGAGGGGAGCTGGCAGTGATGATGATGATGATGATGATGATGATGATGATGGCAGCGGTGATGGTGATGGAACCTGGTGGAGGCAAGTCGGTGATTTAATATGACGCATGTTAATAGAGGCCTCGGGGTGGCTGGCCTTTTCTGCGTGTGCACGTCCATGCTGAAGACAACCGTCAGTGACAACATTAATTACAGCTTCTGCGAGTGTTTACAGACCCTTTGCATGTGTGTGTGTGTGTGTGTGTGTGTGTGTGTGTGTGTGTGTGTGTTTAGAGCAGGGCTTGAGGGGAAGCTGAGCGCTGCATCACTTACCATTTGGCCTCTGTCACTTAGAATCACTGGCTGTGCCACATATCATTCACACTCTCTATAAAGAAGCTACTTATCTCATTGTCTACTGTGATCACTGCCAGGCCCGGTTGATGGACATGACAGCACGGGAGAGGGAAGAGGAGGAGGAGGAAGGGGGGATTGAAAAGAGGGAGGAAGGCAGAGGGAGAGAGACAAAAGTGAGTAGGACAGGCGAGAGGAGAAAAGGTGAGCTGAGAGGAAAGAAAGAGGGGAGGAGAGACCGTATAGGTGGGGAGAGAAAAACAGGTGAGATGAGATGAGGAAAGAAAAGGAGAGTAGAATGAATGATGGGAAACAGGAGAGGGAGAGGAGAAAAGAAAGAGTCCGACACATAAAACGAAAGAGGAAGAGGACAGGAGGCACGGTGAGATGAGAGGAAACAAGGAGATGGAAGGAGAAAGAATGAGGACAGAAGACAGGGTGAGATGCCAGGAAGGGAGGCAGAAGGGAAAAGAGAGGAAACAAGCAGCGGAGATTAAAGTGCACTAAAGAAAAGTAAACAGGAAATGGAGAAAGGGGAGGAAAAGGCAGGATGTCTAAACCGAGGTGTTTAGTGCATGGCGTCGGGGCGCATGCAAATGGATTCATAAGGTTGCCGTGGACAAATGCTGTTCTGCTTCATTAGAATGCGCAATTCCATCTCTCTAATTGACATGTGATTAATAATGTATACAATTTGTCACAGGTCAGTATCCGGAGCAAATCATGTTTCAGTTTAAAAAATAGAGACAGCTGCCCGGCCCAGGGCGGGGAGGCACTCGCGGACTGGCTGTCACACTCAGCTGAACAAAAAGATCTGCTTTTGATTTATTTTTCGGTAGAACGCAGGGACGCACGCAGCGGACGTATGGAGAGTCAAGCGATGAGATATCGATGAGATATGCGAATCCCCGTGCATATATATTGTGTTTGTGGGTGGATAAATAGCGGCGCGAGGGGAGGGGCGGTGGGGCGGTGGGGCGGTGGGGCGATGCGCGTGCTCAGGCGGCACGGGAATGAGTGGATCTTGAAGGAGGGGCCGAAAAAGTGTGAACATCTAGTGATACGTGAATAATAGTGTCAGTTGTCTTACTTACAGTATGTTAAATTGTCATACCGATATCATATTGTCTGTCATAGCTCGCCCTTTTAGATGATTCTACAGTTCTTGGGGCCGATGCACACGCGCAACTGTTTTGTTGACATTGAAAACTGATGTTCAAGGAGTGGATTGTTCTGTTTGGGGTCCCGTTCGCTAGCACAAAACAAACATACTGAAATGTGTTTGATCACCTTGAATATATATTAAGGGAATTGCTTAATTTTGCAATTATTATTAGGATTATTTACATGCAGCAGGGGAGTCTGTGTGATCCTAACACTGAGGAGGGAAGGACACAGTCAACAAAGGGGTTTAAAGATGTGTCTCCATCATTCCATCGAGCTCCTGGAGGTGCGTGTACGTATGCGATCTGTGTGTGTGTGTGTGTGTGTGTGTGTGTGTGTCTCCGTCTTGTGGCTGCATTTACCTGTGTGGGATCTCATGTGCGTGCGCAGGTGGCTGGGCTGGCTGAAACTCTTCCCGCACTCATGGCAGAAATACTGTCCCTGCCGCATCAGAGACTTCAGCATCCCTGATCACACACACACACACACACACACACACACACACACACACACACGCCGGAGAGAGAGAAATGTACGATTAAACAAAGTTCCGCAGAGCGAATTGTAGTACAGTTAAAGCACTACAATTCCCCACAATGGAACAAAAAAAGTAAAAACAATACCACAATGCAATTTATCGCATTTTATAAATGCTAATATTACTGTTACTGTCATGACCGTGATTCATAAAGTACTGAGTGTCTACTCTTAGAGCATTGGTGAGGTAAAGCAACTTTTGAATATCATTCCACATCAGTATTTCATTCTTGCTATACCCATATATATTTTAGCAGATCATATTTTGCCAATTTTTGGTCTTGCTTGAGTGTTTCGTATAGTTTGCGTTTTTTATTTGTATTTATTTTGACTTACATTTCTATGGAATCTCAATTTCACCAAAGGACAATTTACATTTTCAAATATTTTTTCAGAACATTTGACAGGTCCATGTTCACATTGACATCTATTGCTTCTGTCCATCCGGGGAGAGGGATCCTCCTCTGTTGCTCTCCCTCAGGTTTCTTCCCCTTTTTTCCCTGTGAAAGGGTTTTTACTATCTTTATTGGGGGAGTTTTTCCTGATCCGACGTGAGGTCCCGGGATAGGGATGTCATGTCATGTGTACAGATTGCAAAGCCCTCCGAGGCAAACTTGTATTTGTGATGTTGGGCTATATAAAATAAACTGAATTGAATTGAATAGGCTTGTGTGTGCTTGGAATTCCTGTGTGATATTTCACATGTGACTTTTGACTCAAGAGGAGTGGTGGAAAAAGGTGGACACCAGCAACAGTTTATTCCGAGAGCAGAAGACATTTCCAGATTGAACGAGGGCGTAAAGTTCAGTGACGGGCAGGAAGGTGTACGTGTACGCTCAGGGCCCGGCTGCAGCGGTGGAGGTGAGTAGAGTCAGTAGTGGACTCGCGCATGCAGGCATCATTAGTATGTCTAATGTGTCATTATGAGCGGCTAGCTCCAGGGGCTGGACTGCAGCTGTCACACAGCATCATCTCACAGGCTGACAGCCAGACACACACACACACACACACACCGCATAAATTACAGGCAATTAAAACGCCCCGGCTGTGATGTGCCCGCTCCGCTGCCCGTGTGTCACATGTCAGGTGTGTGTGTGTGTTTTAAGAGCTGTGAATGTGTGTGCATGGTCCAAGAGAGGAAAGTGAGGCATAGTCTGGCTACACACACACACACACACACACACACACACACACACTCACAATGACACTCCCATTACATGCACCAGTCAGATTTACATGTTAATGGCCTTAAATGGCAAAAGAAACTTGTTGAATTTTGATGACTTCACGTCTCGTGAACCCTGTCACCTGACGACGTGTAAATGGGAAATCAGGAACGTTTTCTCTCAGTCGGCCACCTCGTGGAGGTGGGGAAGAGATGACATCGTTGTTGATAAGTTGCTTTACTTTCAGTATCGACGCAAACTTTTTAAATGTTCTTGAAGCTTCCTCTCCAGTGTTCCGAGCGAAGACAACAATGCAAACTGGATGCTGGATTTAGTCATTCTACATCATTGATCGCAGGTAACCAAATTAAATGTAACTTTTTATTTTATAGAGCTAGACTAATACATCAGTAGGTCAATATATCAGCCGATATTAGCGTATTGAAGATATACTCTTATCAATGGGAAACTAGAATTTACAGTACAAAAAAAAAGTAATTTTGAAAAAGTTTTGCGATTACATGCCATTAATCAAATAAACCTGTTGTTAGATAGTCATTGTGACCACTACCAATAGACACGCTCATGTACAGGCACGTACATGTGCACGTGCACTCCTGTGACCTCTCCTGCTGACAGAAAACAGGCCTTAGGGCATGTTTGGTGGTGCTTTTTTCGGCGAGGGGGATTCCTACCGCACGGACCCCCGGCGTCAACACCCGAAGCATCAACGCCGGCCTTATACCTGGGCAGTGCCCAATAGTCGTGCATATGTTTGTGTGTGTGTGTGTGTGGAAAAGCGCTGTGGATCGGAGGAGGACGGGGAGGCGGAGGAGGTGACAGAGAGTGTCTCTGGCAGCCCGGCTACTGGCCTCTGGATACTCTACTTCTACTCCGGGCCGCCAGCCCTTCTCACTGATGCACTAATGAAAGACAAGACAGAGCTGGACGGAAAACACAAGCAGACGCACACACACACACACACACACACACACACACACACATATTACAGGGAGAAACGGGAGAAAGACTCAGTTGCTCAAAAAAGGTCACTTTATAGCATGTGACTCAAAGGGCTAAGGCGGGTCGTGACGATATGCGCCTGGACGGGTGACAGCGATGTCACGCGTCTGCTCTGGGGCTGTTGTCTTTGACCTCTGGCTCCATACAGCCCCACTTGACCTTAGAGACACAGCCGAAAATGGGCAAATAATACGCGTGTTCGGTAATGACCATTTCCAAAGCAGCTGGTGGGGTAATTATTCTGTCTCATCTCTCTCTCTTTGCCTCTTATTTTCCCCTCTCCCTCGGTTTTTCGCCTGCCTCCGTTCGCATCTGTGCGAGTGCTCTCGTCAGGCAGAGCCGTGACCTAAACAGTTTGTGACAGCTTTCTGGGAGAGTGGAGCTGGAGACTAGGCATGCCTCGCAGACCTTAGAGCAGCAAAGGTTCTCTCATGTCTCTCACATGAAAGGAAAAACTCATTTTGCATCTAAAGGCCCAAGCACATATGGACACACATGCACGGACACACACGCTGCCCCAGATACATCGTATCTCACAAACATGCAACGCACACGGGTTGGTTGTGTGTGTGTGTGTGTGTGTGTGTGTGTGTGTGTGTGTGTGTGTGTGTGTGTGTGTCCGTTTAATGGATCGTTTCTTCATTATGCAGAAGCTTGTCAGAATCGAGCGGTGCATGTGTCTGTCAATCACTCTCTGCCAGATGGCGAGTTAGTGTGAGCGAGGGAGCCGGCATGTGTTAGAGAGGATAAACACACATGTGATTGAATACGGCTCATACGTTGGGTTTTGGATCTGTGCTCAACTGCGGGTGTCTTCGCCTGCTTTGGCCTGTCGAGTTTAGGCAATTCTACTCCTCAACTCCTGGCATTTGGCATTTTCTCCAACACAACTGTCCTCCGGGCATTTTGTACGTGAACTGATGACGAGGGATTTAACAGGACTTTCTTGAATAAAGCCTGTTTCGAACGACGGTATTACAAGGACTTACTTAAAAAACACACACACACACAATTCAATAAATCAACAAATTGAACACAAGTGTCGAATTGCTCCCTACCAGTGGGATCCATCATTGCATTGGCTGCACCCCAGCGGTGGTAGAGGGCAGCCAGCTCATGGGGGTTGTAGTTATTGAGGAAGCCGAGGATGTCCGTTGGCATCTCTGGTGTCTCTGCGATTGGCTCCTGCTTCACTTCTCCACGAGCCTCTGAAGGCAAAGATGTAGAAGAGGAGGAGGAGGAGATGGAGGAGGAGGAGGAAGAATTCAGCAGGGTGCCTCCGTGTGCTTGGGAGGCTCTGGCGCTGTGGGTGATGGTGCTGGGCCTCGCCGTGCTAGCCCGGCCCTGGCCGTGGGAGTTGGGAAGCGGCTGATGAGGGGAACCCCTCGCTCGGCTGTACTCGGCGAGGCCGTGTTTGCTGGACAGCATGAAGCCGAGGCCCTCTTGAGGCATCGAGTAGCGGTCAGCGATCCGGGACGCAGTAGCAGAGCTGGGACTCGGGGCCGACGAACGGGAAAGGGCCCCGGTGCTCTTCTCCATGGAGCTGGAGGAGGACGATGAGCCTCCCCGAGGGTACATATCCACTTTGGGTCTGAAGCGAGACTGATGACTCTGGTCTTCCGTGTGTCTGACGCTGCTGCTGCTGCTGCTGCTGCTGCTGCTGCTGCTGCCTGGCCGGACTGGGACTCTCCCAGCTTGGGTGCTTGGGGTGGATGAGGAGCCCTTGGAGAGCGAGGAGGAAGGGGTAAACGAGGAGGAGGATGATGGCATGGCTGCCTGACTGGCTGGCCTGCTCTTCTTCAGAAACTCGCTGGAGTAGGTTGGGGGCTGGGTACGCTGGGCTCGCATCAGTGGAGGCAGCGGGGGGCATTCCTTCCCCTCCAGGACCGGCGGGGGACCAGTGCGTCTCCTGGGGGATAACAAAGTGTCCCTGGAGCCCTTGGAGCTGTTTTTCAGGGCCCATTTCGGAGCCAGATTGGAGCTGCTGCTGTTGATGCGGTGCGCCACAGTCTGGTGCATCCAGAGCACCTCCGGGTAGCGGGTGGAGTGGGAGCAGAAGGAGCACTTGTGGCTTGGGAGGCTCGTCCTGTCCTGGGTTAGGGAGGCGACACCCCTGCAGCCCTCAGCCCTCACACATAGATCCACGGGGGTGAGGCTGGGAGTGAGCGGGGAGGATCGAGCCGAGAGGTAAGCAGGGGGGGACGCGGAGCTGCTCAACCCCTTTAGAAGAGCTCTCTTCAGCTTCGGATAACCACTCGGGGTGCCTCTGTCCGAGCTGGAGCTGGGGCTGGGAATCGGGCTGGGTCTGTCTCTGAGGGCAGCCGGGTGTTGGACACGAACGTGAGTCAGATAGGTCTGCAAATCTGAGGAGACGAAGTCACAAAGGCTGCAGATGTAAGGCTTCTCATCTGTAGGGAGAGAGGAAAGACAACAGAAATGTCAATGACTGCAGAGGAAATGATCTTGAATGGAAACACTCTTCTCTACTGCCGGCTATAAATCAGAGTTCATTACGACAGCTCACTGTGCCAGATTCATATTGTTCCATCCACATGTAGGTTGGCTGAACAGCCACCAGGCCGCAGTATTGGCCAGTATTTCCATATCTCCTACTTTCATTTTACATGTCAATGTATCCTGAAATAAAACTATTACTTCTACTATTACAAGCACAATACACATATCAACAGAAGAATAAACAATGAATAATGATATCCACCATCATCATCAGATATTGTTTCAAGGATTTTATATTTGTGCAATGATTCATTTCAACGATGTAATGGTTGGCACTGCTGTGAAGATTATTATTGTATCATGTTTAGACTTCTCAGAGAGTTATGGTATTATGGTAATGGTTGGTACTGTATTATGGTCCATATGGTGTGAGACAATTACTATTAATATATATATAATACTATTAAACAGCACAGTAGACACAGAGTTGAATCAACACAGTTGGTCAAATTAAACACATGGGATGTTATAAAGCTTATTAAATTGGTTTAATCCTTGTAAATAATTTATTGTTTACTAATATTGCTTCCTGATTCCTGAAGTGCAGCGCTATGAATTCCCCACAAGATGGCGTCTGTGGTCAGTCCGTCTTTACAAGTGAATTTGACTGTTATCACTGGGAAACTTTATATCTGTGTTCAAGTTCTGGAATTAAGAGAATACATGGTATATATATATATATATATATATATATATATATATATATATATATATATATATATATATATATATATTGTAGTTTGTATATTATGGTAGTAGAATAAGTATTAAAGTGTATTGAAGTATTGAATATGAAAGGTTATTAAATGTAAAGTAATGTAAAACGTGAAAATCCTCAAGCTTAAAATCAGAGGTTTTGAACGCTAAAATAAGAATCCGGGCCATTATATCATCCTACACACACATAACATGCACACACTCCAACAGTATCACATTATGGTACTCCCCACTACTCTTCCTCTTGTTCACAATAACACCAGTAACATGCCATCTGTTTTTCATTGGGCTTCCTGTTGGCAGCACTGGCCAACACACACAGCTCAAACTCTGCCAAGGTGAAGCCCCGGTGCTGGGCAGTGTTAGTGGGGAGGCTGGTCAGACTGATATCAGGCTGATATCTTCTGGTATCATCTACATTCCCCCAAAAAAGTTAAGCTGTAAGGGAAATCGGCGTATTCACAACTACAGGGCGCCCTCTGAGTGTCTCTTGCCCAACCTCCTGCATCCCTCTCCATCGGGAGGTGACTCTATAAATAACCAATCCCTCAGACTGGCTGGCTCAATGGTAAGGAGAGCGGATGAGTGACAGCTGAAGTGTCACAGGAGGTAACCTTAGAGATTGGGACAGAGTCAGAGGGGGACAGGGAGAGAAAGGATGGACGGAGGGACAGGAATCTTTTCTGGTCGACGCTGAATTCTTCAAAGCCTTGCCGTTGTCGCACACATAAATATGTTTCATCAAAAGAAATGCATCAGCAGATCACATTATGTTTCACAACGTCTCTTGACGTCGCAGGTTGTGTATCTGATGTATTGCACACATCAAGTAGCAATACATATAGTGTATATGTTGAGCTAAAAAGATGCTGTGTCCCAAATGCACATTCTGTGTGGGTTGGGAAAGAGAGAATAATATACAGTATATGAATTATTAGAAGTTAACCACCTCTTTAACTGCTCGCGTTCAGGACTATTATTATGCGTTATAACTAATAGTCGGTTGTTATACGATAAACAAGCAAAGAGAACCTGGAAAGTGTAAAAGGAAGACAGAGTTTTACGGCATGAAAAGATATAAAAGGAGAGCCATAAGACATATTCACGCACAGATAGTGGGGGTGAGAGGAGTTTCCTGAGACAGGAAGACCTGAAATAGCACACAGCTCAATCAGGCCTGAAGAAATGTTGCCGCTATTTTTGAATGTCTGTACTAACAGTGAGGAATGGAGGCAATCACCACAGTGCGTAGCCATCCACTATCCTAACCTGTACAAACAGTGTTTTCCATGAGTCCGGGAGTTGAAAGACAAAAGCCAGAGATCTCTGACGCGCTGCGAGCACAGGAATCCTTCCTTTAACATTTTCAGCTGTGATTACGGCTGTTTTGCCCTTGCATGGCTAGGCTTTCTTTTTCTGCTCCGCAGTGTTTATTGGTTGTGAAGGTGAAAAAAATGATAGGCATTCCAAAAATGCCCTCTCCTCTGCTGACATGCCACTGAAAAGGCACAAACGTTCGGTTAACTGCGGCCTTTATTGCTCTGCGATAGAAAATAATTGCACTGCTGTAAACATCATTTTCGGTCGCCGTTAAAGTTTATTGACCACATTTGATAGCGTTTGTGTGTATAGCACTCTATAAAAAGAGCTGAAGTCAGATGTAATTACGACATTCTGCCACACGGTGGCTCCAGCTCCCACTCTGTAGAGCCTGCTGAGCTGCACCTATACAAAGCACATTTCATCAACAGATGTTTACTACAGAGTGACAGAGGCAGGGGCCTCGAGTGGGAGGCTCGAAAAGGGCGACAGTCATTTCTGCTCATAGAAATGCTGCAGAGAGGCGCTTCTATTAGTGAACTGCCGTGTGTACCATCTGTCTGCTCGCATAGCTGGAACATGTCCCCAATTGAACAGTAAATGAAGCTGTAATTCCCAAAAGACTAATACTTACCCGCATCAAATTCTTCAGTGTTTATTTTATTATAGATAATCATTTAAATGTCTCAAAAATAACAAAATAGACCAACCTGCAATCTCCCCCGAGTTTGCGCTACCCATCTCTGAGGCCTGGTCACCAAGGGTGGAGGCCGGTGGAGAGTCTCCGTACCCCGGGGTGCTCGGCCGGCTCGGGGAGCCTGAATCTGGATCGCTGGTGGAGCCCCATCGGTCGTCTCTTGTAGTTCTTTCCTTGTCACCCGCAGATGCCCTCCTACCTCCGTCCTTCCTGTGGACCCGCTGGTGGACGATCATCTGGTGACGACTGCGAAACACCTTCCCGCACTCAAAGCACTCGTTGGACTTGGAAGAAGACGGCCGCCGTCGGTCCTGGCGAGACGAGGGCCGGTACTCGGAGTCGCTGAGGCTCTCCGGTGACCGGTCCCCTGAAGAAGCGTGGCTTCCCAAACCGGAGCTGCTGCGTCGGCCTGAACCGCGTTTCACTTGACCTTGCAGGACATAGCGGCTGCTCTCCTTTTCAAACACCACCGCGGCGCCAGCGAGGGCCTCCTCCGCCATACTTCCTCCCCCATAGGAGGCTTTGTAACTCGGCTCCACTGGCTCAACAACCCGTCCTTTAGTAGCTAGTTGCCAGGCCTGGTAGCTGCAAACTGGATCTAGCTCTGGGATTTTTTGACCGAGCAGCTTCTTCTCGCTCTCCTCTTCTGCATTCAAGGTCTTTTCCTCAACAGGCTTGAGGTTTAAGTAGTCAATGAGACGTCTCTTAGCAGCTGGTGAGTCCTCGTCATCAGTGAGTCTGCATTGGCTCTGGGATTTCTTGCCATAGCTGAGACTGTGGATTTTCTCATGGGCCCTCAGACTCTCTCTGTTGTGAAACAGGTTCCCACATTTGGAACACATTTGATAGATGGATGCAATAGAGCCAGTGGCAATTTCAGGATCCTGGGCAACGTCGTTGATGGTGGCCGGAAGCTCATTGGACTCTGCTTTTGACCGGGACCTGGACTTGGTGTTGTGGGTTTTCATGTGCGATTTGAGGAACCAAGCTTCGCGGAACCGCCTGCCGCAAATACGGCAGCAGTGGTCCAGGATGCCTGCATGTTTCTTCATGTGCGACTTAAGAAACCAGGCCTGGGTAAAGACCTGGCCGCAGGTCTCACAGGGGAAGGTCCCGTCGCTCTGGGGTTGGGCGACATCCGGTTCGGGCATGACCTCTTCCTTAACAGCGGCCTCCTCCTCTGTGTCTGCTGTTATGTGGACCTTTTCAATATGGCTGAGGAGCTGGTCTTCTCGATTGGCCTCGTAGCCGCACAGACGGCAACAGTAAGGCCTCTGGCCGATCGCAGGCTTCTCTCTTTTCAGTGTCCTCCCAGGCACTTTCCTCCTACCCTCCTCGCCGCTATCCCCATTGATCATCCGGTTACAGGCTGAGCTGCTCTTGGTTGGACTCGTACCTCCGTCGAGACCCTCTGAAACGCTCATCTCCTCCTCCTCCGCAACGCCGTCTTCATCCTCATTGGAGTGGTGGCTCGAGAGCGTCCCCAGTTTGTGGCTGCGGATGTGAACTTTGAGGTTGCCCTTCTGTGAGGCCCTGTGATCACAGTAGGGGCATTTGTAAGGACGCGCACCAGTGTGGCGTCTCATATGCTGCGACAAGGAGCTGAGGAACGGGAAGCTGCGTCCGCAGACGTTGCAGTCGTAAGCCCCGGGGATTTTGTCTTCGTCACCATCGACCTCGTTGTGGATCTGGTCTTCAACCAGCTTCTCCTTCCCTCCCGCCTGGGTCTCCATCACCTCCACGCTGTCTCTACGATTCATTGTACAAACTGAACTACCCCCCTTCTACCTGGCCTGTCACAAGCTCAATAAAACCCCAAACCTACTGCTATCTGCAGTTGCACATCTAGGGATGTCTGGCGTGCCTTTGTTGGTCAGTTAAAATGCTATCTGCCTTCAATCATCAGAGATCAAGCTGCTTACACAGCAGCTCATTTAGCGCTCTCCAGTTACTGGATGCAACAGCATCTAACCATCTTCACCTCGCACTGTCAGGCTCAAACTATGAAGGCAACGTATGCAGCTGTGTCATTTATTTAGTCACAAGAAGTCAAATGTTTTTTCATGCTAAATGAGTCCCAGCATATAAATCATGCATGAGTTTTTGTATTGTCTTTGTCCAAATAAAGGGAGGGGTTTCCACTCAATTCTAGGTTGTCACTGCGTCGGTTGGCAGACGTTTCGTGGGGTCTTTTCATCAGGTTTACTTTTCCACCACACTTATGTTCTTCATTTTATGATCTTCTCTTCATTGTCTTCAGTTGTTTTAAGCCCATTAGCAGCATCCAGGTCATGTAGCTCTCTGTGCCAGCACGTCCTCCATGTCATTCACCTGAGAAAAACACACGAAAGAAAAGAGACAAAGAACATGTGAGTCAAGCGAAAATTCAAAGGCACGTTCAGTTTTCAGACACTTTCCGTTCCCGTTGGTACGAACAGCCAAGCTGGCTCCAGTACGGAGCTGGACTGCGTGCGTCATTAGGGAGATCTGTGTTTGTTTACGAAGTAAGCTATGAATTAAAAAGTATAGGACCTGGGGTTGGTGATCTTTACAGAAACTGTTTATCATCATAAGGCAAACCACCGACAGAAATTAAATACAATTAAATACTTTTTCATGTACAGTTGTGCTTAATCGAGTGAAACCGCAAACCCTAACACATAAGAAACTTATGATTAAAACATTTTTTAGATTCACTTCACACACAAAATCAATGAGTTTGATAATAAACTCATTCTCCATCTTAATCCCGCAAAAAATAACTTGAAATTAGTTTAAATTGACCTAAAAAGGAGTCAGTATAAATTATATATTGAGGGCAGGTGGGGTATTATCATGTCCACGATGTATCTATGGCTGACACTGTGCACCACCACTGTGTGTGTGTGTGTGTGTGTGTGTGTGTGTGTGTGTGTGTGTGTGTGTGTGTGTGTGTGTGTCGGTTGTGCATGAGTCGTTCAGGGCTCGGGGGCTCTGACACCACACCGGCTGAGTCGACACTTTACACAATCAGCGTGCGTGGGTGGGGTTTGGAGTTGGTGGCGGTGAGCCGTGTTCACATCAGCAGGATCAGCGGTGCCACCATATTCCCTCCCCATGCTGGCCTCACGCACCCGCCTCAACTGACACGATCACATGACAGGGATCTTAAGTACACAACAGGAAGTGGCTCTTCAGGCAGTTTGCGCTGCTCTATTTCTCAAACTGCAGTTGAATGGGGTCAGGTAGGGAGTTGAATAGAACGAGAGAGGGTGATAGGAGAAGAAAGTGAACGCTGTTGACTAATTTCATACTTCATACATTTTCTTCAGTGGGTGGAATAATTTGCATATTCTCATCAACAGTTTACGTGTATTATTTCTTGCTGCAAAAGGCCAAATCGTGTCTCACAAGAATCACCTACGGTTAATCACATCTTTATTCTTTATTCTCTCTCTCAGCTCATCGATAATATCATTACAAGAGCGCCCTTTCTGTTACAGCTTTGTTGATTACAGTGACATATTTCTGACTGCAGTATTAATTTCAGCAGATGCCAGAGCCTGAAAGTGTGGACTATATGAAATGTGACTGACAGCATTATTACAGGCTATTATATAAAGTGCCAGGGCCCATAGGCTGAGTTACTGCCAGGCTCTAATTATAAGTGGATAATTGATCATAATCATAAGAGGATAAGGTGGTGGAGCAGGGAAGTTAGCGCAAGAACAACCATATGTCTGACACTCTCGCACTGAAAATGACTACTCTGCGCCAGAGCCACCGAACTATCTAGAAGGATTTATGCTATTGAAATCACTGCGCCCCCGATGGTTCACCGGGCTTCCTCTTGGAGTGCTCATTACTGAGGCTTCCAGCTAGCGAGTGCCATACTGTCTCGGCCAGAAG